>NW_006799993.1:630369-739581 GCF_000485575.1 Poecilia formosa
AAGAAATCCCCAGAACCTTTAAAATTTGAAGACACTTTGTGTATAATAATCACTTAAAAACATTCTTGAACACTGCAAGGATTTTAAAATTTTTCCAAATTTTCCACATTTCCTTATTGTGATTTTTTTATTTTTTATTTATTTAATATGTGGACGGCCTTGGTAGCTTCTCACATCTGCTGTGAATTTCACGGCTCAATTAGAAGTGTATTTATTAAGGAAAATGTTCAGTGTGACTTTTTTTTATTATTTTCCCTGCTCTTTCAAAAGGGGCCACTATAGTCTCAAATACTGGGGTAATTTACAACCTGTACTATAAATTGGGTTTATAAATTTTATTAACAAAAAAGCCATTTGTGTATTTATTGGTGTTAACAATCACAAGCGGAAAACAAAACAGGATGTGACTGAAGGGAAGTGCTGCAGTGGTAAAAGCACCAGCACCACAGAATCATAAAGATAAAGGCCAAACATTTTCTCTGCTCTCCAGTCATGTTGTCTTCTGGCTGAGCCCACACACACACACACACACACACACGCACGCAGACACACACATTCACTTCCGTGGATAGATGCCTTTTATAGCTCACATGACAGAGAAAAACTCTTCTATTTCACCTGATTGCTGTTGCCTGCCGGGCAGTTATCATGCTATTGTCATTGTTACATTGGTGGAACTAATGGATGTGATGGGAGTGTGTTTGCCAAGCCTCTTACATTTGAATGCAGCGTTGTTACACACTTTGCTGTAGAGCTATGTTCTTAAATCTGTTCCACATAAATTATGATAAATTGTGATTTTTCTAACACAATAAGCAAAGGAAATTAACAGGTCTCTGAGGTTTGTTTTACAGACATAAAAATAGGAACCAGTGGCTATTTATTCCACACATTAAAAAGGAAAAAGAACTAGCCTGCCCTCTTCAGGCCTGGAAAATTATATGGACATTTTAAAACGCCTGTGTAATGAAGTCGATCAGATTCAGCAGCATGTTCCCTGAATGTCACCAAATCCAATTAACCCAATAGGTGTGGCAGGTGCAGTATTGCATGTAACACAGCAGGTATACTGCTATTTTTTTCCCCTCCCTCTTGTGTTATTTTTTTTCCTACTTACAGTTTTTTTCTTTCCTCCGAAGCCCTGAAGGAGAATGACTTACTGAACTCACCAGATAACTTATTTGCAACTCAATTTGTTTTATTAGCCCTATTCCTCTTCACCAGCAGCTGTAGCTTCTGTTGAAGCTAGTTACTGCCCGTGATAAATAAAAAAAATAATAATAATAACAAGAGGAAGAGGGATAACTCCAGATATCCGTTTCTTTGTGTGGGTGTGTCTGTGCAGTGCATCTGCAATTTGTGACAATTCCCAACCAGAAGCTGGGATTCTCTGGGGGGACTCCCAGGAAATTACACCTTGCTCTCATATCATTCCATCTTGGCTGAGCCTGTTGAGCTGCTCACTTCCCCTCCAACTCCCCTCCACTCTCCTCCTGACACAGTTACTCCACCACTATGCTGCCGAAATGTTACACCAGCCCAGTTTTTTGAAAAGCCATTTCATTTTTCACTCTTGTCTGAGACTTGCAGTAATGGGCTCCTCTCACTCCGCATGGTTTCATCAGTGATACACATTTGCTGCAATATTTGCTGGCCTTTTCTGACCTCAGACAGTGGATGCAATTATGACAGGCCTAATGCCCCACTGAACTGCACTGCCACACTGCTTTTAGCCGTGCTGCACTTCATATGCCCCGCAGGGTTAACCCTTTCCGGTCCCTTAAGATTCAATTTAAAAATGACATTACTGGATGTCAGTTAAAGCTGGCAATTTAGAAAGTGAGAGCATTTCAGAGATGTGCTTTTGCAATACTAAAAAGTGTAAGTAGGAAATCAAGAAATGACATATGTAAGATTACATCGGACTGGAAAAATGAATGTGTGGCTTTAGGAAACAACATACTGTTCCTACGCATTTGGTGCCAAACCTCTAAGATGTTTATAAGGCACTGTCGATTTTTAAAACAAAAGACTTTTTTTTTTTTTTTCCTGGCGCATTTAAAAATGTATCATGATTACTTTCCCTAAAGATCTTCTACACATGTAAAGCAGATGAGCTTTTTGAAAAGTAAATAGGTCAAGTGGACGGATTCCTCCTGAGCTATTCCCCAAAATAGAGTCTTTGTCTGAAGCACTTTTTGATCCAGGTTATGGGACAATAAGACTCTTGACTTCAAGGGGGAAAAGTGGCCTAAAACAATGGAACCAACATAGCAGAGTCCATACCACTTTGTGAACATATGTGACTTTAGCAGAGTCAGCTGGAATAAATGGGCGATTACTCAAAGTTTCTCAATTGTGAAAATATGTTTTTACCGTGGTTCAAATCATCCACTGTTACCCGTTGACTATTAAGCTAACTCAATAACTATGTTCAAACATTCCTCCTGCATGCTTACCCACAATAATTAGCTACAGTGGCAACTTGAAACTTTTTCACATTGTTGTCTGTTTTTTTGTGTGTTTTACAATCAACAAATGTGATGTAGAGAGAGTCTTGATTGGTGTTCAGCTGGTTCTGTCTGTTCAATGAAAGGTGAAAAGATAACAAAAGTCAGCATTTGCCTGGAATACATCCTCCTGTAATAAAACCGATATTGCGAGATAATTACCGTGGATTTTTATTTTTTTATTTTTTTACAGTATGCCCAGTGCACTTCTCCTGGAGGGGAGACTGTCAAGCGTTTGATGAATTTTAGTTTTTATTAGATCACAGTTAAACACAGCCTTACTATTTTATATCTAATACAATTACCCATCTTTATTGTCAGGGGGGCATGCAGTAAAACAAAAATATGCGCACATCAGCAGTGGCATACTAATGTAATACACAGTCCTTATGCGTGTTATGCATTATGCCTAAATGGTTTATGTCTTTCTTTTCGTGAGAAATTGTTTGCACAATCAGTGCTGGCCTTTAGAATTTAAAGGTTAAGTAAAATAAATGTGGAGCAAATTTCTTGACTACCCCTGATTTTTAAAAGAAAATAAATATTCATGAAGAATGTTTCATATAAAATGTGGGCTGCAAAAATAAAAGCAAATTGTAGGTATACATTCATCCATCTGAGACAGCACCTGACCTCTCTTTTCACATCTGCAGCTTCAGTATACAGTAGGTGTCCTTAAGGAACTCAGGAGTTAGTTTCTTGTTAAAGTACTCATATAAACTTCTATGTGTTTTTACTGAGATTTCTTAAGAAGGTACTAAATAACTTGGATTTATTTTGGAACTAAGGTTCTTTCAGACTAGATAAAGAGCATCTGTGAACATCAGCTCTTAGGATTTAGATCTGGACTTTGACTTGGACATTTAAAACAGGATTTATTTTTCTCCCTGTGCTGGTATTGCTGCCTGGAGAAATGCACTGCTCTTGGCCAAAAACAACCAATCAGAGCCAGGAGGAGCGTCTTAGCACTGTCAGTCAACCTTGTTAACGTGATGCTAAATGTTACACTGCTACAGGAAAAATACTATGGAAAAACTCTAATGCCAGCTAGCTGTAGTGTTCACAACAGCCTCTGCTGACGGGGAGAAGCTGTTGCGTTGCAGAGGGAGGACAGGTGATCAGCGCGCACATGGGCTTGATTGACAGAGTTAAGACCCTCCTCCTGGCTCTGATTGGCTGTTTCTAGTTAGCACTGTAAAAATCTCTGTCTTTACATTTATTCTCTGCTTTGTGTTCATCTGTAGATTGAGATTTATGGTTGCAATGTGTCAAAATGAGAAATTTTTAAAAGTTTGTCTAGTGAGACCAGGATAAGAATCAGTTTTACACATTCGTATTAGGTTACCTTTTATCCTCAGCAGAGTTATAAAATATAAATTAGCTATAGGGTAGCTACGGGTGTGTATTTCACATTTATAGCAGGCAAAAATCCACTAAAAGTGATTTCCAAGGCATCAGATGTTTTTCCACCAAACAGTTTACCGTTTATACGGTGTTTCCCAGTTTTAGTACATTTTGCTTGTGTATTGTATAACAAAAGAGCAGTAGTCCATCTCGATACTTACAGGCTCAGCACGCTCTCAGGTGCCTGTCAGAATGAGCCATGGCTGAGCAGGTGGGATTGTCCCACCGCAGAGATGTATGCATCAGGAAGCTGTAAATCCTGCACTGCCTTCCATTTGTTTACGCCTCCTGTTTCCTGCCAAACAAACTCCTAGATTTCCCATGAGAGCGGCCGACCCCACACGCGACATCCTCAGCGGACATGCTTTACGGGCGTCACAGCCAGATGAAAAGAGTTAAAACCCCATTTTTTAAAAAGGTGCGTTTGCGTGCTGTTCGACGGGGAGCGCGGCTTAGATTCAGCTCAATTATCAGCAGAAACAAGAAGACGTGCCATAAATCAGCGTACCAATTACTGCTGCCTTACTCTTGTGAATAAAGGTCTTGATTTATCTCACCAAAAAACAATTATGCTGTAATTTTGTTTTAATGTAAAATCCAAAGATTTTACACTCTAAGAAGTTAGTGCAGGGTAAAAAGAAAAAAAAAAGCTATTTATATAATTCTGGTGCTTTATAAATTAAATATATCTTTCGTCACAATAAAATGTTTGCTTTATTTAGTTTTTATGCAATTTAAAAAGCAAGATTTGTCTTTTTCATACAAGACTCTAATATTAATCTTTGCTCCTTCAGATCTTACAGCAAACCGTAGCTCTTTGTGTACAGAATGTGTCCTTTGAGAGTTCCAATTTCACATCAAACAAATGAAAATCTAAATTATGTCAGAGCCACAATCCCCTGTTGGATTCTATTAATTAGGTGAACTCCAATGTCACAATAAGCTTCTCATTTTGTCGGTTTATCTGGAGCCAAATCTGGTCTAAAACCTTGTTAGAGCGGTTTTGTGCGCGCGTGTTCACCTAATACTTGAGTTTTATGCCCCTCTGCCAGGATGTTTTATTAACGTGCCACCTCACAGACAAGACAGCATATTTCACGAGTGAAGGACGTGACCCTGATAGTTTATTTCCCATGATGAAATTGTCCGCAGGTTGATGACTTCGTAAATAAACAGTTTATGGAGCAGCGGTTCTTGGCTGGCGGTGACAACAGCAATTATTATTGTGTAATCATCACTGTGGAAGCTTCCTCAGATGTACAACCCTTTCTTTTTTCTTTTGAAGTAGTAACAAATCAGAGAGAGTTGAGAACAAATGCTTTGTCAAATGTCTTTATTTTGAAAAATGTGCAATTATTACGCTCCGTATACGTGTTTTTACATTTCAAAGCATAAACACCATAGTTACTTGCACCCTAGGTAAAGATGTGTTAAAAACCTTACTGCATCTGTCTTTAGTTTGCGATTTCTACAGGTTGCAGTAGGTCACTGGGAGGAGATAGATGAGGTAGATTTGTCACAGATTCCTTATCTCATGTTACACTGCCAAGATATAGTGACAATTTTAAGAAATATGCAAATAAAACATCTTTTTAAAGTTACCTTCTGCAGCTTTGGCAAATCAGTAACACCTTCTAATCCTTCATGATCTAGTACAGCTCTATCGCTGTTTCAGGTCAGAGATATAATCAGGTTAGGTGTTTGATTAAGCAACTGCAACACAAAACTTTCCACACATGTTTACCAACAAATCTGTCCACATCTGTATTTCAGAGACATTTTCTTCTAATATTAAATCATTGATGTAAGTCAGTACAGTTGCTTTAAGTCGTGTCGTGTCAATGAACAAAACTGTTGTTTGTTTCTCTGCTCCCGAGACACCAAGTTTACATGCAATCCTGACTTTAGAACAATAAGACGGAGAGGTCATGAAACATTTACAAATCTTTGTACCATGGAAAAAGCATTTATTTTTCATGGTCTTGCAACTGAAATACATGCTGTAAGTGGACTTTGTCAACAAAGGTTAAATCAGATGCACATAATTTATGGACCTTCTTGAAAACGCCACTGAACAGGAAGTCCTGCTGCAACAGCTGCCTTCCTGTTTCTTCATAAATTCAGAAAATCCACTTATATGCTTAGTTTATTTGATTATTTGAAAATATCTTCATTTGTAAAATTTTAATTGCAATTTATTTCTTCATGCCAGCTTTCTGTTCTGTAAGTCAACATGAGATGCAGTTCTCCATACCACTCACTTTAATATGCATTGTCAGCACAATTTACTGCCTATAGATTCCCTGTATAGCTAATCCATAAAGTCCACCATCCACATCCCCATGCCTACATTAGAAACTGTGTTGCAAAGGGAGGAATTAAAAGGTCCAGAAAGCAGGGATCTATAAACATATTATATCCTGTTGTTAATGGAAATGTCATCAACAGAGGTCTCACAGCTCTTATTGAGTGATGAGCCAATTTCCTTGACGCTCTCTAAACCACTCACATGTAAAACGACTAGAAATCTCCAGAATTGAGTGCATTAGCAGCAAACTGCCACGCCACAAAAAAACAAAACGACCAAATTTTCCAACCAATTAAATTTTAATGCTCCCCTTTTTTTTTTTCCAATTTTGAACGAACCACAATAAAAACACATTTGAGAAAAGCTCCTCTTGGGGTGCGATTAATGTCGTAAACATTTTTAGTGTGTGGTCACTCCCTGCTGGTCATGGGAGTAATCTAAACAGATTGAGTAATCGTGAGCTGTGTGTCTGTGAAGCCCAGATCAGCGGTTGAGTGACCGTGACGCTGACCATAAGTTCTCCTGAGGCGGTGGAATCAAGAAAGAGTCATGATCAAATCAGCGGGTCAGCCAACGTGAGACGACTTCGCCTTTTATTTAACCACAGGTACACCTTCAAACCTGTTAGATGTTTGTGCGTTTTACTTAGAATGAAGACACTGTATGATCATTAAGTGCAACATATCGCAATTCAAAAACATTTCACCTCTACAAATCTCTCTCATTTGTATATTTCTTTGGACAAATGATGGATATCCAGAAGATATCTCTTTACAGTGTGTTGCGAAGTTGTATGTATCCCTTCAACTCTTCCGCATTTTGTCACATTACAACCACAAAATTTAGTGTGTTTCCTTTCTAAATGCAGGTAAATCCTAGAAGAAAACATGCTAATGATTCTAAAAGACAAGGATCGACGTTCACCTCCAACAGGACAACCTTAAGCATACAGCCAAACCTACAATGGAATCATTGTACTTATTCAAAGTACAAAGACCTAAATACAATTGTGAATCTATGTCAAAACTTTGATATTTGTGGATGTTTTCTATTCATTTTGGTTATTTTGCAGAGAAGGATGAACAAAGATTTAGGCCTGTAGATGTGTGAATCCAAGAGACTTGCAGCTTTTATCACAACAGAAGTTTGATCTCATTAAATTGATGTTTTTCATATTGATCTTTGTGGATGTAACCTACTTTATAGCATGAAGTGGTTCTGCTTACTGCTTTTATATATAATACAATATTGCTAAGACTTGGAATTTAACAGTTAAGTTTCGCAGCTGATGCTTATAATGACAAATCAAATTTAAATTAGACAACACTGCACTTTAAATGAAAGCTTCGACTCCAAGCAAACCACGAACAGTAAATGAAACTTGGCTGGGGCCGATAAGCTGAGTTGAACTATATCCCTCAGTGGCTAAATGATGTTGTAGGGGTTTTTTAAAGATATCCAGGGATGATAGCTTCCCAGAGAGCTGCTAATAGAGTTGCTAGGGCGGCAAATTAAAACACTCCTCTCACTACAAAGACCCCTTAGAAGCAGCAACAGACACTGGAGTGCCAATATGACTTTCTACTGCTTACCAAAGCCTGCACAGATATATACATCATTTGAAGTAATTTGCACAAAACTGTGCCTTCCTCTCCCATCCACTTGTTCATACCTGATGCTATAAAGAGCTGACATAAAAGAATAAAGTCTACCAAAGAGTAATGAGCCTGAACACGAGCTAAAATCCCTCAAACAGGAACACAGAGATGGAGTTGTCATGTTGGTGCTTGATTTCTTAATGCAACGCTGTAAGTGATGCTGAGTAGAACTAAATGCACACCTCGGTGTTTAATGTAAGGCCTGGGGACTAAAATATTTTTATTAATTAATAAAAATACAATTTGAGTGTCATTTTTCTCAAAGTTGCAGGATGATTTCAAACTTGTTCTTTTAGCTACAAAGACTTGTAAAAATATCGAGTTTCTAGGTATTCAGCTACAGACACAGAATGATAAAAACATCCTGGGATTATGTAAAAAAAAAAAAACTTTTTTATGTTCAAGTGCCTTATTATGTGAACTTTTTTGCCCTTTATCTAAGTTTTTTGCAAATTATAATGCATAAAAAAACACAAAAGATAAAACAGGCGGGTAATAAAACAGCCTATATGTGATATAAAACTAAATAAACTAATTAAAAGCTGAATAAATGTGTCCTGATGCTTATGAAAATCTGATGAGGGTTTGAATAAGAGCTGTTTTTTCCACATATTCACCGATTAGGTAAGCTAATTTAAACAAGCTCTGTTGTATTAAACAGATGACTGCAGGCACATTTACTATTTTGTATGAACTAAATGCTTAGGCTATTTTACAGCAAAAGTGACAAAAATATATATACTCAGTTTAACAGATGTTCACCCATTTTTTCTAAAGTTTAATAAAATAAATATTTTACCCACAAATAAAAAAAATAATACATTGATTAGTAGCTGCAACAGAGATCCACCCATTCATTGTCTTTGCCAGCCTGTCTTTGCAAAGTTGCAAGGATATTTTTTTTTCTGATGGTTCTCATATTTTGAAAGGCCACGCTGACCCATGCATAATTTCAAGTTACATTATTTTTCTGAGATCCAAAAAGGGGAAACATGAAGTCACAGTTCAATAAGAATTATTTCACCTCACAGAAGGCTGAGTTTTTACTATTCTGTCCTTTCAGTAACTCGGATAAGAAACATCTGAAGTCTTGGAGCTGCCGTGAAGAACTCAAAGGGGTAAAACTGGCTCTCATCACCAAGGTTCAGGTGGAGGAAACCCTGAACAGATTGTCAGCTCATCACTTTGCTCACAAAACCTCCTTCATGTGCTTGAGAGCAGCTGATCGGCCTAACATATGATTTTGAATGTTGTCAACACACACACATATGCAGTGGAACATACAAATCCCTCGTTTTGAGCAAACCGTGTGAACAATTTCCCCCAATGACAAGCTAACAACAAAACTGGCCATCGGGACTGCAGGTTTCCCTTTCTTTGTTCGTTTTCTCTTGTCTATTTTGAATTTCACTCAGATATTAGTCCAGTGGCCTGTTGTACAACTAGAAAACCCCTTGAATAGGCTGATGCCAGTTGGCATGGTAACCTCATGTGTGCTGATTTTCACTTTGTCTCCTCCAAATGAGAAACGGGGAGCTCAGCATGACTCTGAATATGTTCAGAGTTGTATCGAACAAAAAAATCAAGCTCCTGCTGTTCATGATGCCGTAAGCAGCTCGACCTCTCAGCCTAAATGATTGTGCTTTAAAAGTAAGATGTGTGTGAGAAGGGACAGATATCCTGTAAATGTCTGACTCATTATATCTTGGGATGAGTGAGCTGCATCACTGTTGGCACTCCTGTCTCATGCGCTGACATCATGGCTTAAAGAGCAGTGATGATGATGAAAACTGTTTACATGCGAAACATGACGTTGAAAGTTTTATCAAATAGGCAGGAGTTAGACAATCTCAGTCAGCAGTCGCATCCGATTTAATGTTAGATTGGTCAAATTAATGAAGTGAGAGAAAAAAAAATCTGTTTTCCGACACCGCTGTTTTCCGTCAATTTACCTCCCACAAAGAGACAACAAACCTTCACATTATTTTCTGCTAGCAGATGGCTCTGAACTCTCTAAATTGAAAAAAAAAGAGTGAGCTCTAAAATGTGAGCTTAACCTCTTACACCCTCAGGGGGTATAAATAAATTTAAATCTTAACATTTTGGGCAAAACCTTTATGCGGAATAGTTTTTGAAAGATTAAAGCCTCTTTTAGCGGATAATAAAAAAAAAAAAATTTAAAGGCACGTGGAGCCTTTGTTTACAGAGCGAGCCGAGGTCAAGTGGCAGCTGGACCCACCGGTGGGTCCGTCGGGTTCTAGGGGTTAAACCTCCAACACTATTTAATATTCAGTTAGCCGTTTTGGGAAAACTTCTTGTTTGTTGAAAATAATACATATATTCAAGCTACGATGCAGTTATAAATTATATACAAAGTGAACTGGAATAGCCATTAACTATTAATCAGCTTAGTTTGGGAATCCAATGTCTTTTTTTCAAGATATTATTATTACTTAATTCTAACCACAAACTTCAACATTTTATTCGGACTGTGGTTGAAACCAACACAAAGTTGGGTGTAACTGTGAACTGAAGGAAACGATACATGGTTTTCAGGACTTTTGTCAGATAAAGTGCAAAAATTTATTTTTATTTGCATTCACTCTCCTTACCAAAGGTATCCATATCCTAGAAGAATTGGATTGGTATCTGCAGCAAAAGGTGGTTCTTGAAAGTACAGACTTGGGAAGGTTAGTTCAGATTTCTGGTTTTGAAAAAAAATAAAATAAAATCTTGAAAACCGTGCAGCATTTTCATTATCTTCATATTTATCTCAAAGAAATGGCTCTCTATAGAACCCTGCATCATTAGGAGTGTGGAAAAGTTTAAGGTGATTTTGGCACTCAGTGAAAACAAAGCAAACCCTTTTTTTGTAACATCCTCCAATCTGCCACTAGGGGGTGCAAGAGTAGAGCAAAAGATATCGAGCTGTACAAGAATGGTGTGTGAAGCTTTCCGTTTAACATTTCTTAACACATTGATTTTGACTCAGAATGACTGACATGAATCCTCATAAATCCATATAAGTGGACATTTCCATAAAGCTCTTCTGGACTCTCTTTATGTCTCCTCCTTTAACAGTGGTGAGAATAAAACAATATATTCTCAGGTCTTTGAATGTGCTGCTCATAGATACAAGATGCAAAGTAGTGCTGAAATTTGACTGGACCATCAAGAGAACCTGGCGATTCAGAAGACTTATAGACGCGTCAAAATTTTTGGCTGAGGGCTTTGCAGTTCTGTGTTTACCTGGACAGCATTTGTCAGTAAAAGTCAGTGGGTCAGATAATTGAATGAAAAGAGACAGATGGCAGCAGCATTTACTGCTGATTACATGGAGGCCGTAAACTTGCTCTCAGTAGCTGGGAGGGGTGCCAAGACCAAGCCTATTAAACCACCAGAGCTTGAATCTTAGAGGGTTGCTGCTGTTCAAGGAAGAGATTGCAACTCAAAAAAGAAAAGAGACTGAAGTCATCAAGACCGGCAGAGTATTCATAAAATTACTATGTAGTTTAAAGAAGCCAATATCTGACATTGCATTCTGTGAAGTTTCTTACCTGTAGGTCCTCCAGGAAGATTTATGACAAAAAGAAAAATCAGTGCGTTTTCTTATTGTGATGACATTTGGAATTCAGCTGCTGTCACTCACGCAGAATAAAGGGCACCGATCGGAGACCCCTCGGCTGTAGAAATATTGCACAGAGTGGCCGTATATCTGCACAGTGCAGTAAATAAAAATAGTATATGCTGATGTAGGGCCATGCGCAGTGCCACAGGACGACTCTGCGCAGAAGAGCAAATGCTTCTCTGCAAAACCTGCTGGGAAATGTGTTCTAACAAATGTTTCATGAGATATAAACTTTAGCCTTGTAACTGGGTGAGGCACGAACATGTAAACATATCAGGCTCTTAGAGCCGATACCTCATAATAAAATTTGAATATTTAGCATCATGCCGAGAATGTATTGTTATATTTACAGCAACTTGATAGGTACACCACAGTAAATGGATTTTACACAACACATCAACAGTGATTTAATATAATGAAATTTACAGCTCGGCAATAACCGGGTGTGAATGAGACACTTTCTCTCCTCTGCATTCTCTCTGCTCCTTATTCATTTACATTAGCCTGATGTATCGGCTCCTCCGTGTGAATGTGTGATATGTTTGCTGATTATTCTGATGTATTTTTCCACCAACTCCACAGGACAGACGATCAATATTCCAATTACAGGTAGGTTTCCCTTCTTGACCTGCAGAACAGTGAGCATCAGTCAGCATCATTGTCAGAAAGATTCCCTGCACAAGGACGTAAAGTTAGTTTGGAGCACGACGTAAGCAAATATAGGCAAGTGGAAGTGGGTTAGAAAACAAAGACGTAAAATTCCAATTCTCAGAGTTCTTGAAGGTTTATCGAGTTTCTGATAAGAACAGTGGCAAATACTTCTGCTGAAGTTACTCTTACTGAATAAATATTGATTTTTTTGTTTGCTTTGCTGTAAAAAAAAAAACAAACAAACATGTCTGTATTTTTTACAGAACACATATTATCTATAAATACAAAGCTATGAGCCAGACTTTTCTGTAGAATGAAACTCACTTAAAGAAAAACACATTGTGATCAGTTTTGTTTTGCTGTTTTGTTGGAAAGTATTATTTAATCAAGATAAAACAATGAAAGGAAACTTGCATATATGCCTCTGGTGACATCTGGTATAGACTAATTGAGATGTTATTAGTGAACGTCCTCCATATATTCCAACTTCTGCTAAAATGATCCTCCAAGGGCCCCGGTCCTTTAAGCTGGACTTGTCTGCGATCATTTTCACCATTAGAGTTGAGCGCTGAGAGTCCTACAGAGAGCTTCCAACTGCATTACATTGAAAGGTTTATTTTCCCTCTCGCTGCATTCTGACTCAACTGCATTGACCGGACAGTAAAGTGAGTACAATAAACTGTCTGGGGGGAATGAGTTGGCCTGCATCAGCATAATCAATTTCCTCTGCTGGTGCTGTTCCTCCAAAATAAGGACTGTTCACAAATCACTGTGCTTGACCCTGAAGTTCAGATCTAACGCCCTGTAACCTCCCATCTGTCGTCATTTTTTCGCTCTTTCTGTGTATTGGACACTAATGGAGACAGACTCTTCTCATTTGCTTTGTGTTACCTCGTTTATAGGTTCCAAACTAAGTAGCTTGCTTCTGAATGGAGCAGGAAAGGCTGCTCTCACAGTTAAGACCCATTCATGGAAATCTGGATTACTTAGCAGACCAGGTGTAATAATTTGATTTCCTCTCCAAACTTCCTCTGGTTTCTGTTCTTCTGCTGTTTTCTGAATACATAATGGACTCACAACAGTGCCGATAACCATAAAAGGCAGTGAGCAAACATCCAGCAGAGGCAGGCCTCTTGAATAATTATTTGCTTTTGTTGTTTGACCTGAGTTTATTTTCTTTCACACATGCAGAAAAGGGACTGTTTAATTACTCTGTGTTTGCAGCTGCTGCTGTTTGCTTTAATCGTTGAAAATGACGGTGTACATACTTGCATGCATTCAAATCCTTATTCCACTCCTGTTTATAAATAATTAAAAAGGCAGTGAGATTTCAAATGCACAGAGCTGACGCTTTGTGGGAGGATGGAGCAGTTTGAGCTTTTTGCAAACCTTAGATCCCTTATCTCACTACTGTAGGCATACCCCTTTAGATTTTATCACATGTACTTTCACATATCTCCATGATTTTTATTTGAACTCTAGTTAATCATTTTCCACCAAGTAGTGTGTGATTGTGAAAATAAATTAAAACCATTAATTCTTTAGTTTTTTTTGTTTTTTGTTTTTTTTTTAATCAGTACTTTACTCCGCCCTTCTCATGCTGTGGATTGGTTAAGGAATGAAATGCATCTCTGAATAGAAACGTTGAAGTGTTACCAGAGGTCCTCAATTACTCTGACATCTGGGCTTTAATTGAGTCATTCTAATGAATATGTTCTTATTGATGCCATTCCCTTACAACTCTGGCTGTATGTTTCGGATGATTGTTGGAATGGGTTATTTTTGCTAATAGATAAATCTTTGCCCCGGTTTCAGGTCTTCTGCAGCCCCAACAGGTTTTCTTTCCGGATTGTCCTGTATTTATTTCCTCCTTCATGTCAACTCCCAGCAGCTTCCCCATTCATGCTAAAAAAAATAACATTTGCACAGCATGATGCTGCCACCACCATGTAGGTGATGGGTAGTTTATTGTGACAGATTGCATTTTAAGTTGAGGTGAAAAGGGTGATCTCATCTGAAGAGGACACTTGTTTTATGTGTCCCCTTTAAGTATTGTGGCTGTTTTTTGTACTCATTTTTTTTTTTTTTTTTTTTTGTGGATCTGTTGGTCTGTTCTGAGATGACATCAATCCAGAATGCACAGCTTTGTGTTTGTCTACCACATAAAAAAAACTCCAGAAGAGAAAAGAAAGTTTGTTCTTTCACAACATGTGACAAGGTTACAGACGAACAAAGACTTCCCTTAGGCACTTTGCTCATCCTTCTATCCCCTGCTCAGGGATTGGAGAAACACTCGGCACACTGGTGGAGCTACCGCGTCAAATCAGAGCAGAGATTGGCTCAGAGCGCTGCCACTCGCACAGCAAACGCTCTCCAACTTCCTCTGTCCTCCTTTCCTGGTGCAGCCTGAGAGGAGGGAGGAGAATGGATCTTTTCTGTGTGAGACGCCGGCACTACCTCACACTGCTCCTTACCACCTGTCCTTGACTTAGTGAGCACGGGCGGGACAGACAGCAGGCTTCCTTCAACAGCTTCTCTGTTTGTTTATCTGCCAACACTCTTTAAAAAAAAACAACAAAAAAACAAACAAAAAAAAACATTTCCCCCACTGTGCTCTTCTTCCTGTGGTGCTTCGCTGCAGAAGTGAAAGAAGCTCATCGTCGGCCAGTGAGAGCTCTGATGGGAGGCAGCTTTGACTCTGGCTGGGACTGGGGATGCTGAACGGGGGGAGGGAGGGCCTGTTTGAGCTGGGACAGCAGCTCCAGCAGCAGGGGGAGTACCAGGCCGCCCTCCACTGCTTCCTCAGCTGTCTTCTGGGACTGACCCATGTACAGAGCTTCACCTCTCTGCCCAACTGCCTGCACCAGGTGAGCTGGATGGGAGCGGGACACGCACAAGTACAGCTTTCTCCTCGCAGGATCATATGTTTGCTCAGCTGTGCAGACATATTTGCATCACTTTATGTATAGATAATGTTATCTTACCCCACGGTAATGGCCATGTTTAACCTTGATATCTTTAGCACCAATGTCGAGTTTAACAGAGCAGGCTGTTGTGTGCTTACTTGCCGACTCTGGAAGATCCCCTTCATCCCATCCGGAATGCTGCTGAATGATAAGCAGGTGTCCAGTGACAGTCTTCTTTTTATGTTGGGAGAATTATGTTTTTGTACTTTATCAACTTTTAGCTGATTACATTTCAGTGTGTTTTACAGGTTATTTGTTTCACAATAGCAAAGCTGTAATTTCTTCCCCTGTTGTAGTGCATAAAGGAATGTGCCTTAAGTCAAAACACTCCCTCCATTCCAGAGCTTTACAGCACACAGCATGATGTTGACCAGACCTGCCTACAACTAAACATTTTTGAAGTGTATGCAGTACTATCCTATATATTAGAGTCAAAGGTGTGGGATCCACATTCTTCTGCTGTGTCAGGATGAGGTGTATACATTTTCCTATAGTCATTTTCTCATCTTACTTTTTAAGTCAGGGGTCAGCTGACTTACCGGGAATTAAATGTCAGTAATTCAAGAGTGCATTCAGATTATTACTCGCCAAATTAATTAAAAAGTAACTTATGCCATCAACTTCAGTTTCAAGAATGCAGTGAGTGAAGAATCTGCATATCACAGGATGAGATCAAATAATATTGTTGTTGGGATATTTGAATCACACTTCTACTACAGTTCTGTAAAAACACCTGGTAAAGATATTACTTTGAGTAAGCTGTAATGCTGATGCAGCAGAATTTTTCAATATTTTTTTTTATCTTCCAAAATGTATGTGACTCCCGGTGTGTATATTGATATTTACATGAGAACATTTGATTTCAAACATCCTGAAAAAAAAAAAAAAAAAAAACATGTTTCAAAAGTTTGAATTTAGAGTTACACTAGAATGACCAAGAACAAGAAACTGTGTTTTACTTTACATAAAGTAAATTTTTAAAACCACCAGATTGTCCTATTTTTTGGGGCAACAGTGGGGACAGGGGTAGTGTAGGACGTAGTGAGAAGCCCTTACAACAAAATATAACTCTGTCGTCTGCAAACGGCATAAATCGTAAAATTGTTGAAAATTGAATATTCAATACTTAACCGTGTTTGTTGGTTGTTTTTTCTATACTTCACAGATTGCTGAACTGTTCATCACTGAAAAGAACTGTATCCTTCCTAAAAGTCTGTCTTGTTTCTCATGTTGTTTTTTTAAATCAACACTTGTCACAGAAAGCAAACTAAAATACCTTTTTTTTTTTTTTTACTTTGTGAGGCAAACATGCAGCAAATTCCAGGACAATGGAAGATGTAGACCATATATATAGAAAGTAATTTAAGCAGAATGGGATGAGCGGATGTCTCTGGACAAGTTCATAATAACCCATTTGTCCCAGAATGCCACATGCTTTGTGTGTCACTCAGAAGGTGTGTGTGTCTCTTAAGAGGATTTGTGGGCTCTTATCTCAGTACAACAGAATGGGAGAGCACTAATTAACCTGCATCTGCGCCGAGACGCGCATGCATGGATTTCCACTTCACTGCCACTATAAACTACAGCAGTACAGGACACTGAGATAATAGAAAGGTGTTCTGTTTCAGGATATATTACCCTCGCTGCTCGTCTCCTTGTTACAGAGATACTTCTGTGCTTAATTTAGCCAGCTCAGGTTATCCACCCCAGCATGGCTCTACCCATCTCTGTCTAAAACAGGTTCATTTGCAGATTTTAGGTCTATCAGTGGCTATCGCACTGCAACCTCCCAGCCTGCTCAGGACACCATGACAGAGTTAAATCTTTTGAGTTACATAAGCTCATTAATAGTAATGGGTTTTGTCAGGTCAGATTGGTGTGTTTCATGTACAGTAGAGTAACACTCTCTTACTGTTAGTGTAACATTACAGCCATAAGAATGTCCTGTAGTATTAATAATAACAGTTGAAATAATAATAATTGTTAAAACCAAGCTACAATGAATTTAAATATAGTGTTAATAATCTTATAGTAGCAACTTGAATCATCAGTGTATTTTACTGAGATTTTATGTTACAGACCAATGCAAAGTGTCAATAACTTCTTCCATAATCTTTGTAAAATAGGTGAAGCTCTGTACAATTGGATAGAGAGCACATTTAAACAACACTTTTTTTCAATATTGACGCAGATTTCCAATAGGATTATGTCTGTAAAAAAATAAGAAAAACAAAGAAAAAAACATGGATATGCTTGGATCTAAACCATTCCATTATGGCTTGTGCAAATGAAACTGTTCATCACTTTCTTAAAAAAAAAAAAACTAACATTTTTCTTCTTTCATTGTCATGAAAACTAGAACCGTGAATGACCAATGAATGACCTGTCAAGTCAATATTATTCATGCAACATATTTCATAAAACAGAAGAAGGCTTAAAAAGAAATGTGCAAATAAAAGATTAAAATAACTGAAACCAATAAGTCATCAGAGACTTGGATTTAAAACAGCACACAGACACAAAACATCCAGTCCAGTTAAAAACTCGTGATAATGCTTGAATTTTAGGACACGATTCTGCAGTTCCAGCTCTTTGGTTTTGGGAGCAAACACATGAAAACAGGATCCATAGTGAAATAAAGAACCAAAAGCTCATTTAGAGTTGATTGTAGGAACTAAACTACCTGTGTTTGAGCATGGGGAGCGATGTGTTCTGTTACTTCAACCTGAGATGTAGATCTGTGCAGCTCCACTAGAGTTACCATGTGGCACACGCCTTCTATTCCTACATGATTGTCTGAACGGGGCTGAAATGCTTCTTTAAACTTCACAATTTTATCCTTCCCCTTCTGCTGTTTCCTTAATCCTTTATAATCATGTTTGTTCTTTAATGTTCTCCAATGAACCTGTTAGTTTTGCTGGATTTATAGAATTGTTGTATTACCTATGTGGACTCTTTTATATCACTTTAAAAGGCTATGGTCTACTCAAGATTTGAGGTTGAGGCTGCTTGAGGTTTATGGTTGTACCGAGAAGAAAAGTGCAAGATATTCAGTTGACGTGAATATTTTGGAAGGCACTGTAGTAATTTTCACATCCATCACATGAGCAGAAGTAGTAGAGCTGTTCTCTTTTTGCAGCTGCATTCTGGGGAAGAAGGTTATAGGTCAGTCTGTCCAAACAGGAACTAGGATGTGGGAACTTTATAGTTTCACACAAATGTTTTATGAGAGCAAAAATACCAGCTTCTTCTCTCATGTTTCTCTATGCAGGATATAAATGCATGACCTGGGGGGAAAAAAAAAAAGAATTTAAATATTCAAATAGCCTAATTCCCTGCTGATGTGAAAGACCAATCTGCACACAAATAAATGGGACACAAATTGTAGCCGCTGTGTTGTAGTAGAGATTAAAATAAAAATAATCTGCATCATTCTTTAGGAGGGATTTTTAGTATTAGTGAAATCCAATTTAAAAATTTCTTTATGTCATGACTTTTGTTGGAAAACGTTTGAATTTTGATGGCAAAATCAATCACCCTCAGTAGTGTCAAATACTGTATATTTCTTGTTTAAATGTACTTTAAAAACAGTTACTTTGATCACAGTGTGAATGTTGAGCACATTTACCTTGCAGAGCTGCTGAAATCAGTTCAGTCTAGTTGATGAAATGACAAAATAATAATTACTTTAATTTAACTTGAAACAATTTCTGGTTCCAGAATGCAACATGGTTTGCATTTTGCCTTATTCAGATAGATTTAAAGGTTGCTCATTTAGTTTTGTTTTGCTTAAACAATGTTTGGCATGATTTATGTCTCAGTTACAAACCTACTCCTGCTTTTTTAGAATTCAATCACATTTGTTGAGTGTCTCCATAATTTATGTTCAAAACTATTTTTTTAATGGTTTCTTAGTTTAAAGTTTAGTTGTTTCCCCAGGAGGTCATTTCAGTTTACACCTGGGTCTCGTGGCACGTGTGAGCGGATTGGCCTTTGAAGTTTCTAGTGTTAATGCAAGCTTTTGTTTTATTTTTTTTAATGGCGTCCAATTACCAGTTCGGAGCAGAGGCTGTTCCCAGGAAAAGATTGTGCATGGTTCCTGTTGATGGATCGCTGTGCTTCGGGGTAGTTAAATATAGCAGTGAGAAGAAGAAGAGCGCCAACCTTGGGCAATGCCTCATCCCCTTTATTCTCCTGCACAGATGGCCCACCCTACAGCTGCTCTAGGTCCAACTGCTTGCTCAGGTTGAACCGTACTTCTCCTGGGTCAGAGCTGCCGTTTCTCTTACACACCTCACTGTATTTCGGCTCTATGACTGTATTTGGATTCTAATTAGGCAGGAAACAATTTGCTTGTACCTCTGATTCATTTTTACTTGACTGTGGTATTGGTAGTATATGTGTTCTGTTTGCTTACTGTGCTCCTCTTTCGGTTGTGGGTTGTCGCAGCGATGAACCACAAACATAAATTCAAACCCTAAATGGACCTTGAACCTCTCCAGAACAGTTTCTCTGAGGTGTCTGCTGAGTTACCTGGCTTTCATAATGCTGTTCTCTCATGAACATCTGAGGTGCTATTTATGCTGAGACTGAATTATTGTACCAATTGGGTGACTTCTGGAAGCTGTCAACAGGTTTTAATAAGAAGTATGTGGCAAATGTCAAAATGTTCAAGGGTTGTTAATAGTTTAGAACAGCAATGTGTGCTCCATTTTGTCCATTTATTGGTTTGCAGATAAGTTTATTATTATTATTATTATTATTATTATTATTATTATTATTATTTAGATGTAAAGTTTTATGGTTATTATTGTGCATGCAACAAAATCAGGCAACCCTCCTGCTCTTCAGAAGAGAAAAATCTATTGTTTGTATTTTTAACCTTGTTGATGTTTTGGTGTAATTTTGATGTGGAGTCACAGAACTGATACAAACTAACATGTTTTGGTTGTAATTTTTACAACATGGGAAATCTGATGTTAAGTAGGACACCTAAAAAGAGACTGGTGGATTTATTTTAAGCACTCTCAGTTCCATTGGTCATCATAATAATCTGACGTGCATCAACGGTGTCTCTTTTCAGTGGCAAGTACACTAAGTGCCCTGAATGCTTTTGCAAAGTGAGCTATTTTTAGGATGTTATTCATAGAGTCTTTTTATGGGAACAATAACAAAAAAAAACTCCTGTCAAAATCTTTTACAAAGAATTTGAACTGAAATTAGAAACTTAAAAGATTAAAACCGGCTTTGAAGTAAGGATATAATGCAGTAAGAGATTTGTTTGCTCTCGAATGCAATGTGTGATTCAGACACTAAATCTGAACTTTAAGATCCACACGACGAGATTAACAGCCTGCTTTGGATTGCTACGCCTTCTGTTTGGCCTGAATGGCTGTTGTCCAGCGGGACGGAAAAAAAGAAACGTGACGGTTGTTTTTAACTCCCACAACTGACTAATCCTGTTGTCATCTGAGACCAGTCCTTCACCTATATAAACAGATGGGAAGGCCCTCCAGTTCATCCAGGCTGAAAAGATGTTCTACGAAGTGGCATTGATCGAGCTCACCGCTCTTCAGGGGAGCCCAGGTGAGTATTTTTTTTTTTTTTTTAAAGATCCACTTTTCAGGGAAGATTTCTAGGAAAATGAGCGCGCGCACAGATAATGTACTGCGCAATAGTGGACTTTGATTTTGTGGTGTTTGGCTCTGACTTCCAAGAATTTCCAATGATCTACATTTCCAGGTAACGTGTATGAGATTTGGCAGCTCATATTTAGAAAACAACACTTTAAGAAAGTAGCTTTAAAATGTTTGCTGAATAATAACAATATCATAGGAATTTAGTCTTTTGGTCAGTATAAAACTGTAAGGATCCACAAGTAACGGATGTGGCTGATTTCTGACGTGCCGGTATCAATCTTAGTTGATTCTGGTTTCTTTCTTTTAAGAGCTTTCATTTACATACACTAAAACGCACCAAACAGAAAACATGGTGGTGACTGACAAGTTACACAGCTCTGCAATTAAAATGTTTTTACTAATATTTGATTCTTTAAAAGGTTAAGACAGAACAGGTTTAGCTTCCCGTTCCAATGCTGATGCCTTAAACGGTTTGTGTTTTGGAAGTTGGAGCTTAAATCTGGAAATGACCTCGCATCTGAATAGTGCTTGGTCACATCGGCTTTGTTCATTATTGCAGCGCGTACTGCTGTTAGCTACCAGGTGATAACAAAAGACATTGTGCAGCATAATGTGTGCTTCTAGTCTCAGCTTTCATATACATTCTTTGAATTTCTAACTGAGAGCTTGGAAAATCCAGGTTCCAATTACAAGACAAAAAACAAATGTCTGTTCTGCCTCCATGGAAAGTACAGCTTCATTTCTAGTTTCCTACAGCTTTTGTTCTTTGTCTGAAGACTATTTTTAACACCTCGCTAAAAACTTTGTGTTTTCTTCACTCAACGATTTTTGATGTCACCTTGGGTATAAACTGGTTTGCTAAAATAAGATGTGTGATACGACATGTAATTCTGAAAAAATCAACAAGTCTGACATTTAAATATTTCAAAATTGACAGCTTTATCTCGTTTTACGATAAACTTGGGGGTGTCTTGTGTCGAGCAGTCAGAGCTAGCCTAGGTCAGTCATTCATCACCTGCTTCGTTCGCCGCTCCAGACGGCTGCCTGTTCCCCGCCGTCTGCTGCTGAGGCAGCAGAGCAGCGTTGTGTGGGCTTGGTGGAGGAGGTCAGGGACAGGCGTAGTGGGAGACAAATGGTCACATTTTTTCATTAGGAACTGTGTCACTCCAGCTAACCGAAGCACCTGAATCAGCACTGACTCAGGTTGGATGGTAGACTTCTTCAGAGAAGCCATTTTTCTTATCCACCTCGGTGTATTTCCTTTCTGACAGCTGACATGTTTATCACTGTATTTGGATTCAAATTGAGTAGGAAGCCTTTGCCTGCACCACTGATTTGTTTTCATTCACTTGTGGTATTGATAGCGTATGTGCTTTGTGTGCGTAATGTGCTCTCCTTCTGTTTGTGGTTCGTCACTGTGTGCTTCTCATCGTGGGCGTGGAAACCGTGTTGTCTGACGCCCTTATCTGCTCCCTGCTGTGCTTATCTCTGCTCTCTTGTCTCCGGCCCTCAGTTGGATCCTCGTCACATTTCAAGCTTATAGTCTGCAGCGGTGTCAGACAGGCTGATAGTTGGTTGCTGAAATTTATCTTTTGCCCTCCGTGTGGATTGGGAAGACTGAAAAACACAGGGGGACTTTGCTCACTACTGACTGACTTACTCCATGCCCTGTGTTTCGGTAACAGGGCCTCAGGAGGAGGCCACCCTGGGCTCTGCAGGATGGACAAACCCAGAGGAGCTTTCAGAGCAGGCCTCTCAAGCGCAACACCTCGAACGGCTGGCTCAGCTCTGCATCATGAGCAAACAGTAGGTAAAACTGTGTCCTGCTGAGGCCTGAAATGTAAAGCAGTTAATGAAGTGAAAGACGTTTTGCAGGTTTAACGACTCAACAGGCTCATTGTGGTTGGATTTACCGTCACAAACTATATAATTTTATTGTGATGCTTAGATTTTTATTTTCTAAATAATCCGAACATCATATTGGAAGCTGGATGGTTCTGTTGCCTTTTCTTATTTGCCTCGCAAAACCGATGTAGAATTAGGCCCTAAAAATTCAGGATATAAATATAAATAATTAGACTTTTGCTGTGTGGGAGGGGGAGGGGGGTTGCTGAATTTCAATGGAGATTCACTGCCTTGCAAAAAAGAAAGAAAAAAAATCATTTCAAGAATCTATCAATACACAATTAGCCAAAATCATTCCTAAACAATTTGAAATTACAAATAGATATATTAGGCTTTCTATAGGACATATTTTCCACTTATAGAGAATGAGTTGAATGTGTTTGCATATAATGAGGAAAAAGACTCTGCTCTCTCTGCCTGTATCCGGTGTCTCCAGTGGCATTGGTACTTTGTTCAGGCCGTACCATGCGCCTTATTTTCTCTGCCTCTGTTGTCGTTGCTGAGAAAAGGCCATTTAACCTGATTGCTGTGGAGGGTGACAGAGGGTGGAATGTTTGCACGGTGGTGTGCTGGTCACTGCGCTTAATTAATGCAAGGAGCATACAGTGGTTAAACATAAATGAGATGGTAATGACTGAGCATGGCTATGCTGGTGTGGCTCGGGTTTCCACCTAAATAAGGACACAGGAATTTGATTCTCCTCTTGCATTGCTCCTCTGCGCTTTGGAAATGTAACCCAAAAAAGGCCGGAAAGCTTGGAAAACATGTAAACTCTCCTTGGCCTCTGCATGTAAGAAAATGATCCCTCGATGCTCTGGCTAGATCTAATATAAGTCTCAGGCCTTCTTCCTTATACATAACAATCTGTAACTGGTCCCTAATATTTTAGGGTAAGGATTTCTTTTGACAGAGACTTTCTCATGGAGAGGAAAAGCTAATGGGACACAACATTTGAATATATTTATAATCAGGTAGCAACTCAAGTAATTTACACGTACAAAGAAATGGGAGATATATTGAGGTGATCATTATCAAAAACAGGCTTTTATTCAGTATTTGCTTATTTCTGTAAGCCTATTCCATACTTATGTTTATGTAATTTCTATGCCATTACTTGGCATCCAATTTATGGATTTATATGCACTGGTTTCCTTGTGTTGTTACTGACATCTGGTGAGGATTTCATATCAACCGGCTCATTATAAACTAATTTGACTAATTAGATTTTTATTAAAGCAGAGCTGACCTAACTTAGCCAAAACGCAAACCAGAAACATAAACATGAAAGATTTTAGCATTATGTTGTTTTATGATTTTTGGACCGTAAAAACAAAACAATCATATTATAATCACTACACATTTGTGGTATAAAGCTTTTGCACTCAGATTTACAGAACATTTGAAGACCGGTATGAAAAGTATGACAGCTTTTGAAATGATGAATTTGTATGAATCTGGCACCTGGTTCCTACAAGCTGAGCACTAAACACAGCTTGCTCTACATCTGCAGGCACATGCTTGGCTGTGAGGGCCACGAATGCCCTTCATTGACTTTTTCAGGGCAGGTATGCATGGAACAACTGGCAGGTCTTCAATGAAACCCATCACGTTCACTTAGCTTAGCACTTGACAGGACACCGACAGGGGAGCATGAGAAAGCAAACCAACCTGTAAGCAGCATTCCTTCCATAATTCTCCCTGGAGGTTAGGAGGCGGCAGCGCTGGCAGAAACGAAAGGTCTCCACGTCCTCAACGAGGCGCCTGCATGCCTACAGCTGTGTTGTCCGCTCACGGCGCGCACGTGCTCAAATGTCCTGCTGTTATGATCCAAACTGTGAAACTCAAGTGCTCTGCTGGTTTGAACAACAGCTTCCACATTGTAGGTCACATTTAATTATTTGTCAAACATCAGTGCGTTAACGATATCCTATCTTTATGACTCTAAAGAAGCACAAAGATATCTCTCTATTACTTAAGGATTTTTTTTAAAAGAAGCACTTAAAATGAAAATCTAAAAACTGATCAGAGCAAATTATAAACTCAAGAGTCATATTTTTCCCAGTTAGTAAAGATCTGCTCCCTTCTGGTTTTCTAAATCAACATCTAAACAGCAGGGAAACAAAACAAAAACATGTCTGAAACATTTGTGGATTCACTGGAATATATCTGCTGTTTACACAGCTCAACGTGGCACAATGACCTGCTCAAACAATGTCAGATGATAATAAAATAAACAAGTTTAAGATAAGAGGCAGTGAGCTCAAGTTAAACTAATACTAATCCTACCTGCAGTTCATAGTGAAGCTCTTTGTTTGTACTGTTTTCATCTTAAAAGAGACCCATAACAAATGATTATACCTATCAAGTATTAAACACATGCCTCATCAACTCAGGCATCCATAAACAGCGTTTATGGATGCCTGAGTTTGTGAGTTTATTCCTGTGGAAACAGGAATACCTGATGCTAAGTAAGCGGTTGCACTGGTTTAGCACTGCAACTGATTTGGTGGTGAACTTCCTACTGGTAGTGTCCCTGCAAATACTCATTTTTAACATTTATTATTATTATTATTATTATTATTATTATTATTATTACAAACAGAGACAATATATTGAAATTCTTGTGTAATTCTAATTTTCTCTCTTCTCTTCTTAGACCACATCTTGCCCTAGAATACAGCGGTAAGGTATGTTTGGGAATTTCATTACTGCTTTTTCTGCCTTTGCATATATAAAGAATATTGTTGATTTGGACAAAATCTTTCTTTTTTTTTAATTTGAGAAGTTCATTAGCTCCATTGTAAAAGCAGGTTTCTTCCAATTTAAAATTTTAGCTAAGGTAGAGTCCTTCCTCTCTCCCAAAGATCTCAAAAAAAGTTATTCACTTTTCATATACACTCACTTTGATTACTGGCATTTTTTTTTTTTTTTGCATGTTGGTTTAGATTAATTCTTTGTTTTCAAAATGCTCCTTCTCGTCTAATTACTGGAGTGAAAAAGTATGGGTATGTTACATGTTTTGGCTTCTCTACATTGTCTTCTTGTTTCCTTTGTCTGTGTGATTTAGGCTACAAAGATTCATCAGAGGACCTTTGGTAACGACCATCCAATAACAGCCAGAAGCCTGGAGCTCATGGCAACCGTCTATGCTGAGATCGGCAAGACTGAATACTCAGGTAAACACTCAAATGTTGCAGAAGAGGGAAAGTAAACATAACTCTCTTTCCAAGGAAATGTTGAAACAGAGATGCTTAAAATACACAACTTAATAGCTGCTGTAAATCAAACATGGGTGTGTAACTAGTGGGAGACGCCTGTTAACATTGTTCAGCGGCAGTGTCTGTGAAAATGCACAGCTGATCTGAAGTGCTTCTGCGGAGAATGTCAAGCAGTGAAAATGTTAAATTAATAAACACTTGCAGTTGTGTTGAACACAGAAATAGTTTTATGCAGAACAACAAGCAGATATGTGGCTCTCTGACAGTTTGAGGCCACAATTTGTTGCGTCGTGAGCATGCTTCGCTTGCACTTGCAAAGCCTAAGACTCTCTCGCTCTCTTTCTTTCTTCCTTCCAACTTCTTAACTCTGCATTTTTGTGAGGACTGCTGTGTTGTAAAAAGAGTAGTACATTAAAATCACCCAGGCTGCTAAGTCAGCTTTCTGAAGCAGTGGAGCCAAATGGTAGCTGTACTTTGTACAGCATCAAAGAGACACAGCAATATACATGTAGTGCTAGAAAGCTTGTCAGAATCCTTTATTCCTCACCACAGAACATTATAAACAAGGTCTTGCTTCACCGAAATGTCGTCTGGTGTTCAGGAAAGCACAAATTTAAATGAAATAAATCGATGTTTGTTCTATTTTTTTGTTACTGCTTGTTGTCAGAAAGTATTTAGTCTCTTATCGTTAACCCAAAGATAACCCAAGTTAATATAGCATTACGTTTTTGGGTCATTATTTGATTAGTTAAAGGGGAAAAAGCTGTTCAAACCAACTTGTGCCATTCATTTCATCAACTGCTTTTAAGTGTTTGCTAATTTGCAACGATTTTTCCACACTATCTTTGCATAGTTATTTTAATCCAACCATAGAGGAGAGTTTCTAAACAAACCAGAGTATCTCTATTAGTTTAATAGAGATACTCCAAATGCACATGAAGTTGTAGACTTCATCATGTTTGTATCCCCATGACGTGTTGGACAACGGTTAACTCCTTTTAAACACAATACATCATATAATTTGGATAATTTGTAACAAATCTACATAAATGGGCTCCAAATGGATAAAAGCTAAAATATATTTTATTTCTTTATCAATCTATTTCACTTTTTTTTTAACATAAACACTCTGTTTCCGTAATCTGATTATCTATCTGTAAAAATAAAAGACAATTTGAATTATCATTTTAATTAAAAACAAAAAAGATGAATTTTTTTATCACTTTTGTGTATTTTAAATGGCTCTGTGAATGTAAAGTTGCTGCAAAGTTGTGTAGTTCAAAATTGCCAACTGCAGAGACTGCCTCAAGGCTTTTCGATCGATTCAGATTCGTTTCGCTCATAAATAGAAACCAGACTCATGTTTCCAAAGTCCCTGTAGCAACAAGCAGACTCATTCCAGGCTAAGCCTTCTAGATCATCTACAGGATTTATCATTGTTTGTTTTGACTTCTGATTCAAGTTTGTTCCCCCGACATGACTGTAGTCTCTCTCTGTTATTTTTAGGCTTATTCATCTTAATAGACCTTAGACACAAGTTAACCCAAAGCATTTTGTCAGATTAAGTGTGGAAATACAGGACTATAGCTAAATGTAGAGATAACTTATGAGGTTTTGAGCTTTTGAGACTTAGTAGACCAGCAAACTTTTCAATTCAGTTTCAGTTTATTAAACTGAATCTACTTCAAACTTGTTAACATTATTCAGGAAGTATTTTTGGAAAAAAAATATAGAAAATAGTAATTAGTTGTTTTTTTAACTTACTGTTTTTATTTAAATAAAATTTAAAGCCTGTATGTTTTAGTATGGTCATCACACCAAGTAAATTCAGCAAATCAGTACAATTAGTTCTCTAGTTGTCTTTGGATGAGCTAAATTCTTCTTGATTTATAAAACAAACAAATTTAGTCAATCTAGTGCCCAACACTGACCCCTGTTGGGTGCCACGAACAATAAGGAGTTGTTATCTGCCAGGTAATTAAATAAATCAACAAAACCTCTGATGCAATGACTTCAGTTCTTTTAATCAGTGTAACATGATCTCTTGAATCATTTGCATTTTTCAGTCAACAAATAATCCACCCTTTGTATTAACTAACATTTCATGGTTACCGTTAAAGGCCATGTTATAACAGCTCAACATGGAGTGAGAGCTGTCGAAAAGAAAACACAAGCTTTTATTATACACTTTATCCATGCTGTGATTCAGTAGTTTTGACAAAAAAGAAACATTAAAGCTACCTCACAATCAGGATAGAGGCTCCTAAATACTATAAGGGTTCCTAAGATTTCAGTTTGCACCAGTGGCTGAAGTATCAGCTAAGGAAATATTATACACCAGTAAGAAAACAACCGCGAACATTATGAAGAGTTTTTTTAATGGATGGCAAGATCACTACATCCTAGAAAGTAAAAAAGAAAAAAGAAAGAAATGAAGTCTCTAACACACATTGCTCATTGTTTTTTTGTTGAAAGATATAGATAAAACTCATTTGCTGCTCAGATATTTAACGACATTATTAAGGACTAATAGTTGTTTAGAAAATCAGATAAACTGCTTCTACAATCTTTATCTATAGTTGCATTTTCATTGTTTGTTGATCCCTTCCCAAATATTCAATTGAATTGAACACAATATACTTTATTAATCCCAGAAGGAAATTCACACTTTGGTGCTGAACAATAGCAGAACAATTGCAGCATGCAAGGGTTAACATCCTGTCTCTTGTGTTGGGACACATTTGCATGTTCCACATTTACCTTCGGTTCACTCTCTCCGCCTTTACCTCAGACATTAACATGAATCAGCTCCCTGCTCATGCACAGTGTGATCATGGTATTCCCTCTAGACTCTCTGGGCCAGTGCGTGTCGGCGCTGTCCAAACGCTTCGCTGCTGCAGAGTCCCTCAGAGACACTGTCAACTGTCTTCCTCATTCCCACCGCGAGAAAGTTTGCGAGGTGCGTCACAGAAAAGATGCCCACCACCAGCAGGAAGACACGCCAAATCCTAAGGTAGGGGTGGGGACTTGTTCACAAAATACATGTGTTATTTCTCATTTATTTGTCTCGTTGAACTGTTATCTGTGCAGAATATTCATGTTGAGTTAATTTCAATGTAGGCAACCAGTGTCAAAGTCCCTACCTCCATTCAAAAGAGGCCAAGTCCCAATTATGGGTCAGACGCAGAAACCAACCACAGACGGAAGGGCGAGCGCAGGGTTCGATTCAGGGAGCCGGAGACCACAGTACACGGTGAGAAAAGTCAACTTTTAACACTTTGCAGAGTTCAGTTGCACGACTCTTAAAAGTTTATTTCATGATATTTGTCATTGTCAGCTGCACATTCACAGGAATTTAATTAAGAAAATGCACTCAAGCATAGGAATGCGTAAGCGACCAAACATGAGAGAGCAAATAAATCTTGCAATGCAAATGACAGTACATTAAGTCCTGAGTGAAAGTGGACTGTCAGACCACAATAACTGATTTGTAGCTGGTGCATATCATTGAAGTTGGCTTGTGTTGACACAAAATCTATTCTCTGTTGGCTTCACAGATATTTACTGTGACCCTCTAGGTGGTAAGTTTATTCAAAAGGAGCACCGAGTTGCATGGGGGAGCACCAACAGCACTGCAAAGTCTTTGCCAATATCTACCGTAAATCATCACATAATTTAGCTTTCATGATTTGTTACAAGCTACTTTTGCTTGATGTGGACACTGTGGTTACACTAATCACTGATACTCCCTTGTTTTTAAGAATCTGAGGCACATAAATATCACAAATTGTACTAAAATGGTTAATTTGTAGTCAAAGGGCATGTAACATCATTTTTCAGATTTGGAGGTCATGGCAGTTTTGTTCCTTACACTGGCTGATATCGTTTCAATTCAGAGAAGAACATTAATTTTACAGAAATAAGCAGTAAATTAAATTAATAAAAAATCAATCATACACATAGAAGATTGTATCCCAAAAATTACTTCAACCTTTGAGTCAAGCACCCTCTTCTTCATTGGGAGAAATTATAACCTGAAGCTCATAATTGTTGTTTTCTAAACATGCTGGAGGAGAGAGAGGTTCATGATTTAATGCAATCTGCAGACATCACCCGATGTTTTGTACTGACAGAGAATACGCAGACTAAAAGCCTGTTGTAAAACAAAGTGTTTTTTTTTACCTAGTAAACAATATTTTTGCAACCAACAGCTGCAGTTGGGTTGGTGGTCTAGCTGTTGATTTCCTGTGCAAGCTATCTGGTCCAGCTAGCTTGTTGTTCATTCCCTTAACAGTTAGGGAACATAAGGAAGATTATTTTTGGTACATGAGGAGAAATATATCCTCTACGCTTTACTTTCATTGACCTTATCAATATAATATATAGACGGTTAGAAAGCTCATTTTTTTAAAGAAAACTGTGTAGCGCAATAACCCATTAGGCACTTCCTGTTTTTAGAGAAAACACTTTCTTAAAATTACTAAAATTTGATATTATTTGCCTTTTGATTGGAGGCACTCATCTTTTTTTTCTATTCTGTGCTTCTTGGATCCAAAAAGAAAGTCTTTTGCACATTTTCATTTAAATGCTCGCCATTTACAAGCCAAAACACTTAACAACGTGCTCTCATTTTTCAGCCTATGAGACGACACCGGCCCGGCCCCATCTTGCTCTGTTCACCTGCCTCTTCCTGCTCATGTCATTCCTCGGCGTTGCGATGTACTGCACCGACCGCAGGCGGCCGCAGAGAGCATGCGAGGAGCTGGAGGCTGCTTTGGCCGTCTACCTGGTTCACATGAAGCAGCTCCTGTGGGGCTGCTGGATATGGCTGACCATGCAGTGACTGTGACAGACCACAGATGGAGACATGGAGCTTTTCTTGTTTTTATATATAGGCCTAAGCCTACAAACAGCTCAGCCATGTTGCAAGGCTCTGCAGTGGTACCTCTGCACCTCTCCCCCACTGAAAAGGGAATATGTTTAATCCCAGAAACATGTAGCTTCCATCTCTGTATGTATGTATCTACGTATGCACTACAGTTTGGATATGCCACTCCATATGTAAGTTGTGAAAATAGTTTTGCACATTTGCAACTATGATGCTCACATGTTCCCCACAATGATTTCATCCTTCAGTTCAGGTTAAAGTCTTTTGCCTGTGAGTGGATGTTTCCAAAGGAATGCAAATATTTATTTTATTACAGAACACAATTTGTGTATCTAATATATCCCAAACAAATGAATGTGTATATATGGCTCAATATAATAAGGTCTATCACTATTTAAGTATTTAGCCTTGTAATTCCATATTCACGAATGTAGAGCTGTTGGAAAATGTTTCAGAAGTGCCCGTCTGCAGGGCAAAGAATCGGGTGTTTGGTGTTGATCCGTTAGAAGGTGAACACAGGGCTACATCACCTCATACTATGGAGTTAAATGGGAGGGAAAACACTTTATTCTTTCTTGTCTGTCCGTTCCTTCCGGGATGTAACATCTGCAGCACATTCTAGTTAATCAAAGAGAATATACTTAAACTACAGTGCCTTGCAAAAAGCCATTACATGCTCTTTTCTGTCATCCTTTATCTGCTTATTAAGATTTTAAGTGATGGAGCAACACAAGATTGTGAAGTGGAACGAGAATAATCCATGATTTCTACATTCCTTTGGATATAAACATAGAGAGTGTAAGGTACTTTGGCTGCACTTGATTTAATTTAGAGGTATCAAAGTAATAGGGGCTAGACGAGGTCAGATTTATGTCACATCTGTGCTTGTTTTTCTCTGATACTCCTGGCGTCCTTTATGAATATCAGAGTATTTTTGCCACATATTTGCAAGTACTCACTTCCTCTCTCTCCTCTGGGTCCCTCTCAATTAAACTCATCTGCAAACTGACCCTTAGTTTTTTTTGACTTCTACTTATATAGAATATTGGAAACCACGCATCGTTTCCTATCCTTTCCACAATACTCTATATTTTGTCAAGTCCATCACATAAAATCCCAACAAAAAAACATTGAAGTTTCTTGCTGTACAGTTGCAAAATGTCATGGTGAGGGTCAATAGTTTTGCAAGGCACTGTATATGAAGGATGATAGTTTTAATAAATCTCCCCCTCTCAACTGCCTGATGCCCCTCACCCTTGAATCTCACCTGTTATGTATATATATGTTTGTCTTCTACTGTGTGTATCAATTCAAAAATCCCAAAATATACTTTTACTTTCATTGTTTTCTATTTTCTCACCTGATATCGGTGTAACTCCGATTCCAAACTCCTGTGTATATTTGGACGAGAAGAAAACCCTGGAACAATTGAGGCCAAACTCAGAATTATATCAGAACCAGATACAGAATTTATTGTAGATATGAGTTATATATGAGTTACTTTATCGAATGAAGCAAAGAAATTCAAAAAAAGCAGCCAAACTTGCACACAAATGGGTTATATAGGAATCAAAGGGCACAGTGATGCACATCCAACATACCTCTTGTTATGAGCAATAAGACAGTGAGAGAACAGTGCTGTCTGTATGACAGGTTTCAGGGAAATCATCATGATCCTGTTTGATTGTGGAGATCTCACATTTGAGCTTTGAAGCAATATGGCAAATCAACGCCTGCACAGAAGAAATAAACAAAAAACAAACAAACAAAAAAAGATAACACCCGCAGCTCCATACTGTCAAACTAAATTGTTATTAGCAATAAAATGATTCCCAGTAAACCCACATCCTGTATATGCACACTTAGCTGCCTTTTACAGTTATCTGAACATTTATGGTCACTTTGGAAAAAGTGCCTTTATAGAGGGTTTTCTTAGTTCTTTTTGTTTTATGTTCTCTATTGTTTTAAATAAAACTGTCATTGCCTGTCAAAATCAGATAGCTTGCTTGTGCTCTTCCTGACCAATATAGGATGTGATGTAATAGCCACAGGAATGCATGCAGGTATACATACATATGTCACAGCAGTAAAATATATTGTTTTTGTAGCCTATTAAGAAGAAGAAGCCTCAGTCACTAAACAGCACATCATAAAATCTGTTTTATATCTCACTGATGCTAAAAGCTTTTTTGGACTAGCTGCTAAATATATTAATGCTTTGAGTTGCAGTTTATCATACACAACTCCTGGTAGCTGCTGTGTAAACACACTGCAAAAGCGCAGACTGATCTACTTTGCTTACGCATGCAAATGAGCCTCGGTTCACCAAGATGTGCCTTTTCACAACAAAAGCCTACCTAAGGAGAACGTTTGTCTGGAGAAGACCAGAAAACAATAACTACACCTCTTTATATATAAAACCACCCGCTCAGCTTGTCATGCACTGGGTACCATGCAAAAAATTTACAAAGAAATATGATTTTAAAAAAAAATAAATAAAAAAATCCCCAAACTCATAAATACTGAGTGGCTAGAAAATTAAGAGTTGAAGAAAACTCAAGTATATATTTCAGGTAAATAGTTGGCTTGGTTTGTAATCAATAAGCAGTGATTAAAACCTGCAGATTTTTGTCTGAGTTTCATCCAAGGAAGAAAATGATCCATTTGATTTGGTTCTATGACAATGTAAAGCAGAAGCCAATTCATTTTGATTGTCTCCACAGGCAAACGTTGGTGAATCTTATGGCAGAGATGAGAACCTACAGTTCTGGTCACAAGTAGGTTTACGTAAACTCACAACTTTCATATTTAATTCGGTTTTTAGATGTGCATTTCAAATGTTTTTTTTTATGCTAAACTGGTGTTACAACAACTCACTACACTGAATTTTAAAACAAGAATTCTGACTGCGTTTTTGCTTAAATCAACATATGTTTATAATTAAAGATATGAACTCAAATATAAACATAAATCCTTGATACAGTTTAGTTAAAACTCCCTTGGTTAGTCATACGCTGATGACTTTCAGTGGACAACAGAAAAGATTTTCAGAATTCTGGTTCAAAGCTGATAGAGCTCATTTAAATTTGTTGGTGTCATATGCCAGATTTTAAGGGAAGGACACACTTTTACAAAATATTAGAGTTCAGTACTTTTCAAACGTATGATGTTAGCCTGCTTTATCTATTCCAAAACTAGTCTGGGCAGCCCCTTTTTAGGTTTAAAAGGCTTTGGGCTAAATAAACTAATTACAATTTTGAAAGGCACTGACTTTAAAATATTCTGAAAATACATTTATTACGTTTAAAAGCTGTGTTGTGCCTGAGAAACCAACGACTTTAAAGAAGTATACCGATTCAGCTAAGAGCAGTGTTACGTCTTTTATTCTAAATGCTAATGAACTGTCACCAAATGAACCAGTCTGGGTTACACAACCAAGATTAGATGTTGTCTTGCTGCAGCTGCATGAGAGGCAGACAGTCTCTCCACTGTCTTGTCCTTGGAAAAAAATAAAACAAATATGGAGCTTTTAATGAGAGCGTTCTGGCTTGTTTTTGTTCAGCACATAAATAAACCTAATTGAGTGATTTAAAGCTTGGCAATTTATTTATTTTTTCTCCACAACAGTAGTGAAAAGTTAAGGCCAGAATTTAACATCTCTACAACCTAACCTGGCATTTTGACCAATAGATTAGAGAGAGCGTGTGGATGTAATTGTTTATGAAATTCTGTGAAGTTGTTTGCTGTATCATCAGCCCACCATACAAAAAAAACGGTTCAAATGCATCATCAATATCTAAAACGTGATCCATGGGGATGTCGAGCGTATGTGAACTTGTGATGAGCACTGTAGGGGCAGAGATGAGAGAGTTGTAGTTTCTAGATCAGGCCAGTTTTGAGGTCAGAGCTGCAGCGTGAAGAGCGGCTGAGCAGCAGTTCCTTCTCGTGGATCAGGGAGTCGAGCAGATCCTCCTGTCTGTAGTTATGGTAGACCTTCAGGAAGGCTAACACTGTGATCCCAAGCCAGGACAGCCAGGCAGCCCAGAGGCCAAACTGAAACAGGGACATCCTCCATTTATGACCTCACTTCAAGAAATATCAGCTTGATTTAGGAAACAAAAACCATTACCTGAGCTATTACAAACTGGTCATAGAAGGCAGAATTGTCCACGCCGAGTTCAAGGTCCGTGTCCTGCAGCTCCTCACAGCTAAACAAATTAATTGGACGTTAAAGGGGACCATATGATGCTTTTTTTCCCCCTGAAAGTCAATTATTGTGTGCTCTTATCTCACCTGTTAGGCATGGTCCCACTCTCAGTGACGGCATCGCACCACAGGTTGAAACCCACGCTGACAATGGTGCTGGACAGGAAGATGGTGAACATCACCAGGGAGCTTATCATCAGGTTGAGGAAGGCATTGAAAAATGAGCTGCTGGGAGAAAGAAGAAACACACAAAATCGGTCTATGCTGCTCTTAAAGCTACAGTACAGCTAATATAAGTCCTTTATTTCCTTTCTTGGAAAATGTGAATACTGCATAAGACCAACCGAAAAAAGATTTTTATACAGAAATGTTATGTAAGAACACTTCTAAGGGACAGTTATCTAGATGACAGTTATTGACACCCCACACAACGAGAATATGCCACAAAAGACAATTGCTAATGAAGCTGACGGTTATATGAAAGCACATTAGTAATGTGAAGTTTAAAGGAAGGAAAAAGTATGTTAGAAAAAGGTGCACCAACATCAGGAAAAAAAACACACCATTGAATTGAAAGGTAAAATGGTAAATAGTCTTCATTTGTATGGCGTTTTATCAAGTCTGGGGATAGCAAAGCGCTTCACACTACAGTCATGTACACCATTTACACACTGATGGGGGTAAGCTACATTGTAACACGAGCTGCTCTAAAGCAGACTGACAGAAATGAGGCTGCCATTCAATTGTCTTCCTAAACTCTGAAATGGGCATTAACAAATCCCTCATGGCTGTAATTATTTCTTTTGTAGGTGGACTCTTGTCTACCACATTTTTTCCTTCCTCCAAACTTTCCATTAATATGAATATGGCTCTCTGTGGATAGAGAAGCTTCTTTTACATCAGCCTTTTTAGATGTATCCCGCTTGTGCAGGGTGTCAATGACTGCGTGATGGACAGCTGTATTATCCATAATGACCAAGGCCATAACATGGTTGCAACATAAAATTTCAGCGTGAGGTACTTTTTTATTGATGTTACATGATATGATGCTTTTCTGAGATACTGAATTTTATTTATGTTTTTTTTTTTTATGAAATGAAAGCCATAACCATCAAGGTTAGCAGAAATAAACACTTTATACCAGGAAGGCCTAATAGACATCATAGAATAATTCAACATGGCTTAATTTTGGTGATAATTATGCACTTTATCACAAATCCAGATTTACAAAATGATTATTATTGTGGTATAGACTAAGGCGGATTTTTCATATTCTGAAGAGGTACTGCGTAATTCTCCAGTTGCAGGGCAAGATGACTGCGCGTTTTAATAGATGCGGAAAACATGTTGAAATTCTAGCACAAAATATAGGCGTTGTATTTAGCCTGTAATGGCTGCATACAAATTGTTAAAGCTATAAGTGATGCATCGTGCTTCCATTAGGCTTTGCTTCATTTTTCCTACGTAGCTGTGCTCAAGGGGAACATGTGAACTGCCACTCACTCGTCGTGTCCTTTGCACAAAAAGAACAGCAGCCTCCATGCCTGCACTGCGGATAGGATGAGGGATGCAATCCCGATAAAAGTGATGAAGCTGCAGGAGCACTCGGGTCCCCACTCCTCCACGATGAAACGCTGCTTCGACACGGTGATGTTCTCGTTTTGCCACATTCCGCGGGTGAACAGCAGACATTTCCCCCCGAAGTCCTCCGAGTTCTCCGACAGCGGCACCACGGCGATGAAGCCGAACACGAAGGCCAGAAAGTAGAGGATGCACTGCGCGAAGATCAGATTGTCGAGGGCCATTTTCCCGTCTGACGCCTCTGCCTGCTGGCCGCCGGAGAAAGTGCGGCTGCGCAGTGGAAGCAGAGACGAGCGGAAGCGCAGCATCCGAGGACGAACTGTGCAGCAAATTAATGAGTGGGCAGAGGCCTTCGGGGCTCTCCATCTGCATCCAGACCTTATGCGATGAACCGCTCCACTACTGCTGCGGTCTTAAACTGCTGAGAAGGATTTAATAGCTGCCACGTTTTAGAGCGCAGCTACTACAGTTGGAGTGGATTTGACCAAAACTGGTTTGCACGGTTCCTTGCGGTGTCTATGTTGGATTAAACACACTGTAGTTTTTATAATAATAATAATAATAATAATAATAATAATAATAATAATAAGTGTATTTTATTTTAATATCTCCCAAAAGAAGTTACAAACTGCATTTTGATAAAAATCTCATAGAAATAAAGAAGAGTAATAAGCTAAACATTAAAACCAAACAGTTTTTGGGACACATCTGGTGCTCCATACTACATTTTTTTTTAGCATAAAGATTCCTTCTACTTATCGTCTGTTCTTTAAGAACTTCAAGTAGGCCTATTTGAAACTATTCGGAATTTAGTTTTAGCTTTTCATTGGAAAGACCTTGTTGAGTTCTGTTTTCCAGTGTAAATCTTTATTTTGCCTTCTATCATTTAGTATCCAGTTTTCGTCTTAAAAAATCAACTCTTTTTTCTTGAATGTTGCCCTTCCTCTGACCCCATTATGCGGTCCCAGGAAGTACTCCAAGTATAATAATATTAATAATATATGAAAAATAATTTTAGCATTAAACAATATTTTTATTTAAACAATTTAAACAAACCATGGCATTTTTTATTATGGATACCAACACATCTCATTATCTGCAGTAAAATGTTTTAACTACAATGAATACAAATAGACAATTATCAAGTAAAAAAATAATAAAATATAAAATTATAATTAAAAAAACATGTTTTTCAAAATACTAGGCTTCACTTCGAGTCCTTCTAATAATATGAGATGCAACATAAACTGATAGCCTACATTTTGCTATGCATGCTCAAAAATAAGAGTAATGGTTTGTTTATACATGGTGACAGTCTTAAGGGAAGGGCAGGTAGCGGCCTGTCACAGCCATCTGACATGCTCCAATGAGCCCATCTGCTGAGCAGAGCAAGGTGTCTCTGTCCCTTTGGTGGGACGTTGCCTTCTCACAGCGCCCTCCAGTGGGCAAAAATCCCAGCTTCTAGTCTGCAGAGACATGTTATGATCACCAGCTTTAATTGTAAATCCTTTTGTTGCAGAATGTCAAAACATGCAACTAAATAAGTTATTTTTCTTGTTGTTTTTTTTTTTTAACTTAAAAAGTACAGGGAGTTATTTTAATGAATATGTCATTGATGTGAACCTGTAGCTTTTTCATCATCAGGGATGTCATGAAGTCTTTTTAAACCAGGATCCATTACTATCATTTACTATCATGTAGTTTTCCTTGGAATATTCAATACAACATAAAGACAAGTATTTATATGTGTGCTTTTGAGATAACAGGAGGCTATTTGTATCCATCATACTAACTGCAGTATTTCCGTGGTGTGTGATTTAGGCCTTGTCATTTTGCTGCAGCTCTGCACTCTGATTTTCATGATCTTATCAGCTCACAGATTAGCTTGAGTTATGTTTGTGTGTGAGAGGTTTAGGCTTTGAAGTCGATTTGATTCCAAAGAACTGAGACAGTTTTATGTTGTGGTCATACCATTTTAAAGGCTTCTGAAATGTACATAACAGAAAATTGTGGGATGGAGATTTTCTTTTACAGTTTAATTTAAAAAAAATAATAACAAAAAAATGTACACCAATACTATGCACTGTACAGGCCCCATACAAAATTAATCTTTCAGATGCAGAAGCTACCCCCCCAAAAAAAAAAAAAATCTTTTAATGGATTCCCTGGACTTTAGATGTAGATTTTATCTGTTTTGTCTTTTTAATTGTGTAATAGTATCGCTAATTTAGAAAGAGAAGGATTCATCCTATTTTTAAAAAAGAAAATTTCAATCCATCTGAGAAGCAGATGAATTGTTTCTCAACACAAAATGAACTAAATGTAGTCGAGCTGATGTCCTCCCTGATTAGACCTTGGACAACCTCTGGTATCAGAAGTGCTGCAACGACTGCAAGGTCAAAGTCTTAAATTTAAAAAAAAAGCATGAAGAGGAAATTACTTGAGCAGAATTCCAAAGCCCATTTTTAAATAATACAGCATGTGTGGGCTCGTGAACTGGGCGCCCAGGGGAGATCCGCAGGAGAAGTGTGTCAACCTGAAATATGTGTTAAGTTATTCACTCACCCATACAAGAGAGGGATAAGGGGAGGGATGCTAACCCAAATGCATTCCCTGGACTCTGGGTAAATATAGCGGGGAATGGGCTGAAGAAAGCATTGGGAGGTCATCCATTTTTCATGAGATACTCTGGCTGCAAAGCAAACATCCCTTTTTTTTCCAAGCATGGGGGAAGCCAGCAAAGAATGTAAAGAATGGAATCACTACCAGTGATAACATCAGTGGATTTTTAATGTGGTGTATTTGTGTTTTTATCTGGAACAGCATGTATTCTTTTAATATTGAACAGGCAATAGTGAAAATATATATGTAATAATGTTTGTGACACTGTCAGATACAGCTCAGAGAAACATTCAAGAAAGTATGCACTGTATGTCCAATGTTCAGTTGATCGGTTGTGTTACAGAGTGTGACTTCATGATATATAAACGAGATTCATGTCTTCAAAAGACTCTTTTTTCATGCATTATTTTCATCATATTCTCTTCACTCGTTTGCCTTTCCTGGATTCTGTTCTTCCACTCATGACTCTTTGTTGTGGAGCCTTCCCTCTCCAACCTGCAAGCTCCTTTCCTTCTGCCTGTAACACAAAGCAGGAGTGAAAAACAGACACAATTACAGCCTCATATCCTGAGCAGTGATGTGAAGGGCTTAATGAAATATCCTGTACCCATTAATCTTTCCCCTTCAGGGGGTGCAGCAGAAAGGATGCACTGGGCCAACTACTGATTAAATGCTCCTAATAAAGGCCATTCATCTCACCTTAAACCATGAACAGTTTAACTTGTAGTAGCGGCCAGCACTACATTGCTGCATGTTTCTTTGAGCAAGCAGTGCAGTTTCAATCCAGATTTTGTATTTATTTATTTATTTATTTAATTTTGCCCTTTTACAATTACTAATTTAAATATCCTTCTTTTGGGTTTTTCAAACCAACAGAAATATTAGTTTCCACATTAGTTTACATATGTTTATAAAGGTCGCCTAATCTGTGCAGTCCACTTGCATGTTGATTAATCTCAGTACAAATACAGCTGTTTTGTGTAGTGCTTAGAGGTTTGTTAGACAACATTAGTAAACCCAGGGTCTCAACTACATATTATTCAGGTGGATGCAAACACATAAATACCATATTAATACAATATAGCTCATTCATCGAAATGCCTATGTATCTTTGGATAGACTGGTGAAACTGAACAAAAGTCAGACATTTCTGAACATGAAAGTAATATTTGGGATAAAGATGAGAAATCCCCTGTGGCTAGACACTTTAACACAGCTGGTCATCTTTAAAATGTCAAGAAAATTAAATGTCTGTTTCTAAAAGAAGGCATGACAGAAACAGACTTGTTACAAAGAGAAGGACTCTGGATTCACAATTTACAAGCAGTAAAACGGGGTTTGAGTAAGGAACTGGCGTAGAACCGTTATTTTTCTAATTGTATTGTCTCAAATGTATGCTTACCAATTGCTTTTTGACTTTATTTCCAGAGATGGTTTGCTGTTCTGTGAGTGTTACTAATTCCATTTTGACTCTCAGTGCTCTATTTCATCTTTAGGTTGATTGGCTGATCTGCTGTTTTTATGCGTATGTATGCATGTGTGTGTACTTCGGTACATGCCACACCTTTAAAATTGTAATTTGCAGAAAAACTGAAGACTGTGTATTGTTTTACTTCAGCTTAAATGTTATGCATTTCTTTCAAACAAAATACTGAACAAAATATACTGAAGTTCTTAGATGACAAAATGTAAATTTCAAAATATTTTAGGTTAGGTTAATAATTTACAGTTTAATGAACTACAGCTTTGTGTGGACACACTTCTGGTCTCAATAATAATAACACAACATCCCTAATAATTTATTACCCAATCAACATAAAAATTGAGGTACACACATCTTAATGCATCACTGAGTCCTTTAGTCCTCTCAGTCAAAGAAAAAGCACAAATCCATATTAAACTAGCCAGATTGGACAGGACACACCTATTTTTATTTATTTATTTATTTTTTTGACAAATGTACAAAAGCAACAATGTGACCTGCACTTTTGTTTGAAGAATGACATCATTGTGGGAGGAAATCTTAAAAGCAGTGATGTTTATGCTGGAGGACAGAAGAACAAGGGATGAAGGGGAGTAAAGAGGACACCTGCTGGGCTGTGATGAGGAGAAATCCCAAGGGCCTAAAAATGAGATCATCCCAGCCACACCAAGTAGCTAACTGGAGCAACAGTGCCCCCTGAAGGCCGGATAATGTTTCACATTGTCGATGACAACGTCTTTGTATATGAAGAACTAAAAAAAATAATAATAATAATAAAGTACCTGTTTGTCATCTGTTTGCTTTGCAGAGAAATCAGTGAAGTTGGCCAGACTGTTGGTGGATGAGGGGCCAAGTAGACAGGAAGACATGGTGTTATCTGTGAGCAAGAAGAAGGAAAACTGTAAATTGGGAATGGTAGATGTTGAAGATATTGCTTTTATGCCAGCAAGCATTGTATGAGCATTAACGTTCCTTTTAAAAGAAACCATCACATAAGATGAACAATTGGGTAAGAAAAAAAAATATTCTCATCATTTTTAACCACAGTCTCATGTCTTTGAGCTTTGACTTAGCTATAAAGATGTGCATGAGTGAGGGACAAGACGCCCAGCTGTGATCAAAAGAGGTGCATCTGCAGAGCTGTAAGGTACTCCCCCATACACACACACACGCACACCCCCGCACACACACACACACACACACATATATATATATATATATACACAGAATATGGGGTGGGGAAAATGCAGTGGAGAAATAGGGGTTGTTTTATGGATGAATGGCTGCCGCAGCAAGGTTAGGGAAACCAATCTCTCCCCAGTCCCCATCCCTTTGGTGCTGCTACCGGTATTTCTAATCCGTGAGCAGCACAACAGTTTCTCTGTGATTCAGTCATCTCTCAAAAGAACTAATTAGCAATTGCCCCAAGGTAATTTATTTTCCTGCAATGTACGATTTAACAGTTAAATATGTGTTCAAGCTAGAAAACCTTAAATCTTGAAAGCATTTACAGCAATTACAGCAAATTTAGGTTTCATTGGACAAAAACATATTTTGAGAAGAAATATATTGGTGAAACAGAACAGTGATGGAATGAGCCCTTTGGCTGCTTGAGAACCCGTGTATGATAAAGTGGGTGGATTTTGTGGAGGTAGATAGGTGCAGACTTTCTAGTGGAAACACTTTTTCACCCAGGATTTTGAAACAATTGGAAATGTTGATTAAACTGTTCATCCGGCAGTGTGGACAAAACTTGAGAAGGGGGAATACAACCAGACTACTTGGTGATGTTGTTAGAAAAACTATAGCAATCGGAGCTACAACCTGAGATGTCCTGCTTACCAATTGTTGGTTGGCCAGTGTTGTCCTCTGAAACCAAGCTTTGGTTCATGTCAGTCACTGGATCCTGGAGGGTTGTTGATGGTGTACTGGAGAAGTCTTGAATGCCACATCCCAGAGCTTCCTTTTGCTGGTGGTGCTCATCCCCTTTCTGATCATAAAATGTGCAGTAAAAGACAGACAACAGAACATACACAGTGTCGTATTTGTGAGCTGTGCCCACCTGATCTGCTGATATCACCAGAAAACCATCTGACTGGTCTCCACTCTTGTGGGAACCTGAAGCGACCATTTTGGGAGAATCATTAGCAACTTGCTCTCCTGGTGTGTACTTCCTGTCGTCTTCTCCACCTTGCAAAGCATAAAATATTACTTTATCTTGGGACTTTAAACTTTTGCCTAAGTCATAGAGGGAAAGTTGTTCTGTGGCGCCATCTGGTGACAGTTTTGGCTCCCAGCATTGTGGCAAAGAATCAGCCACTGAGGTGAAATTGTCCTCATCATCTTCATCATCTCCTTTACTTTGGATCTCCTGATCAGTGAGAAAAGCTGAAATCCTCTGCAGCGTTATGGTGCTGTCAAAGAAGTGAGGATATTTCGACAGAGGTGCTGATGAGGCAGAGGAGAAAGAAAGGGCAGACAAAGACCTCTGATTCTCAGAAGTCAGAATGTCCTGTGTTTCAAAATGGTGTTCCCCTTGGTCATCCTCAGCATCTGCTGTTTGTTCGGTTTCTTCCACAGCTTCCATTGGGAATGGGCTTGGTGTGAGGCGGCGCAGAGCCTGCACTGACAGAAATATTTCTCTGCTGCTTGATTTTCTCTTTGGTTTGTTTGGCCACACAACCTCACTGTAATAAAGAACACAAAGTGCTGATCAAAAATGACACAAACTCATGATGGACATGGATGTTATACTACATGCAGCCTAAATTGAGTAAATTGAGTTTTATTATTTTCATTGTCCTATCCTCTTAATGTAGTGCACCAGTACCACTGAATCCTTATGATGATGTTACCACCACTGTGTCTGGACGGGGGTTTTGTGTTCTCTTGAAATGCTCTCTTTTACGTCTTCAGCTCCTCTGTTTTTCATTTCAACAGAGGATTTGTGCAAATGTTTCCTCACCTAATGTTGTAGTACTCAACCCCATCACAAATAATTCTTGGTTTTGGAGTCAGATCCATCTGTGTTTGTCACCATTTTATTTTTTTTTTCTCCTAGCTTCCCTGAGTTTATTATTAGGTTAGTTATTGACATGCTCCTGTCTCACTGATGTGTGGTTCACGATAATTTAGAAGCCCCAGTACCTTATCCTGGGATTTGGTTTTCTCACTTCCGTCACAGCCTTCTTGACCAGTTTGACCAGTTCCTCTGAAGACATTGTTCTCTTCGCCTGATTCTGATACAGTGTGGCAGACAGTGGGTAGGGTACCATTTCACCAAAACAATCTGAAGAAAACAAGACTTACATGCAATGCACTTTATTCAACATCTGATGCATTTTCTTGACATATTTTTTACCTTTATTCTTCTGCTGCAAGATGCATACTTCAGCTCTGTGGCAGTCTTCTTCACCCTGATCAAGAGTTTCAAAAAAGTTGCTTTAGACCCTTAGGAGTGTGAAGTAAAGTAGTATTTATGAGTTAAAGTAGAGTAACCCACGTTGCATCCATGGCAAATGTATTTTACAGCTTCAGCATGTAGATTCACTCCTTTACAGGCCTGGAGGAGGTACATGACCATATCCTCATTTTCTGTGTGGCTTCTTTTCAACAAAGCCCAAGCATCAGTCAGACAACTGTGTAGGTGGAGAAACAGAATGACCAAACAGTCAAGCACTAACTCAAGACATTACTCAATTGGTAAAGAAGCCAAGAGAGCACCTGCTTAGAAGAAACACTTCTGCATACAGTTTTGCATCCTCTGTGGTTTCTATGGGAGGTTTTGTCCACTGGAGATACTTCAGTGCCATGTGGTGCTGCTTGCTTTTCAGCAGAGAGATGATAATGCATCGATGTTGCCAGGAGAACTGAGGGACAGCGGCTTTGGGACTCAACAAGAGCTCCATGGAGGCCTAGGAACAATTTTTTATTGGGCTTTATTTAGCAAATCAAGTTATTTTTAAATATAAATGATAGAACCCGAAGAGAAACACATCTTCATTTGTTTCTATTTTAACAAATTCATTGTTCTTGAATGAGTACCTTTGTGCGCCCATGATCAAACATCCAGAAGGCTTTGATTTGATGGGAAAATCTGTGAGGGATCGTGAAAGCATGGCAAAAAGACTGCAGAAGGTTGTCTTTGCACTGTAGGAAGTTAACCACATCCAGGATGAAGTATAATAGCTGCGATGAGTTTATTAAGAGCCATACACCATGGTGACTGCATTAATTCTTTGCAACATTATGCCAAGCTACGACCACAAACTTCATTGTATTGCTTTTGGGATTTTAAGTGATAGACCAATACAAAGTAGTTCATCATTATAACTAATTGTTTTTACACATATCTCGCTGTTTCTGTGAATGAACCAACAGCATCATAAAGGCCATGCTGATCTGAAATCTGAAATAATGACACATCTGCAAACCAAGATGTGACTGTCCAAGGACTGGAATTTCAAACCCTTGACCTATAAGCTACAATATTTTAGGTCTAAACCCCAGGACTGGATACCACTAGTCTATTAGATCTAATCAAAATGCTTAGAGATTTGAGGTTGTAGCATGACAAAATGTGAAAATGTTAAAGTTTTGAAAAAGGAATGTACATTTAAATGCCATGTAATGAGTCCTTAGACATATTGCTGACTGGATACAATACCCTGGACCAACATGTTGTCAGTACAAGGAACCAAGACAAGCTTCAGAAGTGCGTGAAGAGAAGGTGGGGGGTAGCATTGATCTGTGCAGTCTTCAGAAGTCCATATACACCCATGTCTTTTGGACAGCTGCATCACCATGCCCTTGATCAAAAAGCCACATCTTTCCATCTCTTTCTTATTCCACCTAAATTCAAATAGGGGAAAAAAGAAAGAAAGGAAACCAAACTTTAAGGATAAATTTAAGGATATGAGTAGAATTAGAATATTTGTTATCTCTTCAGACAAACAGCAGTGGTGTTACCCAACAGTTTTAAGACACATTTCCTGATGGCTGAGTTCCATTTCCTTCCACATCTGAGAGATACGTCTCAGTTCTTGGGCTTCTAACAGCAACAACAGGGAACACAAAAGTTTTTAGAGATGTGATTGCTTTCTGTCATGTCAATTCTTCCATTTACAAAGACATCAGTACCAGGGAACCTGGGCAGAAGCCCCATAATGCCCCACCACTGAACCAGCCGACCCAGCCAGATGTGTCGTTTCAGAGTCCAGAGCTCTTGGTTCCAACAAGCATTTCTGCCATTCGATGAGTGCTGTGTGTCCCTGCAGATCATACATGGAGCCTTGAAACCTAATAGGAAATTAGTCAAAAAAGATCACGTTAGTGCTGGAATGATTAGAATATGTCAAGCTGATCCGTCTTGTTGCTGAATGGACCTTGCTGTTTTCTCAACCACTGAACTAAAATGAGCAGGTTCTGCAGCCTCTGGAGCAAGATGTGTACTTCAACGAAGGAGCTCCGATCCAGGAACATCCACAAACCCTGACAACGACTGAAACCTATTGGGTGAAAAAAAGAAACTATGAATGTTTTGGATTTATGGGATTTTTTTTTTTTTTTTCAGAACTGACATTTGATAAAGTGGCAGTGCCCAGTTACATAGCTTGAATTAAATAAAATGGGTTTAACACAACATATTCAATTTAAAGTGCTTTTTTTACTCATTAATTTGGAGGAAGAGAGCAGAAGAATTTTTACCTTTCCAGTCCACAAAATAAGAAACATATCTTGCCCAAATAAGAGAAACAATCAACATCCATTTGTCTGGAAAGGGTTATAAACATGGAACAGTTGTGAAGCTTCTAAAAAATGTTGGGCCAAGCAAAATAATCAACACTTCCATGAGAGCACATTAGAACTCATCAAAACCTGAAACACTGAAACACTGTCTGCCTTATTTCCCTTAGCTAAGGTTAGTGTTCATAATTTAACATTAAAGAAAGAGATTGGGAGAAAAGAGCATTTATAGGAGAGTTTCAGGGCAGCAGAACACAGAAGACTGTCTCACATTTGCCAATAAGTATCTTGATATATTGAAAGCCACGCCTTTCAATATATCTCCCATTTAAAATCACATAGAAATTGCCAAATACAAAATACTTACACAAGGTTAACAATTCCTTTTTTGTGAATTCTGATGTCCTCTGTAGCCAGGAGCCAAAGGTTTGTAGATGCTCCTCCAAACACGCATCACCTTTGTAAAGTTTAATGTAACAACACACCTTTTACCATAAAATATTTTACTAAGTATATAGAGATCAGAGGTTTCTTCTATTCTTTACGTACCTTTAATATGCAGCTTCTTCAGCCAGTGGATGATGGCTCTGATTTTGTTAGCACCCAAAGCTTCAGACCATTGAACCTCCAACATGATCTTAAATGTCAGATCTTGGGTTCTGCAGCAGGATGAGGATTTTCAGGCAAAATTAACCCACAAACAGCCAAATTGACACTGGCCACACATTTCNTGATGGGGGTAAGCTACATTGTAACACGAGCTGCTCTAAAGCAGACTGACAGAAATGAGGCTGCCATTCAATTGTCTTCCTAAACTCTGAAATGGACATTAACAAATCCCTCATGGCTGTAATTATTTCTTTTGTAGGTGGACTCTTGTCTACCACATTTTTTCCTTCCTCCAAACTTTCCATTAATATGAATATGGCTCTCTGTGGATAGAGAAGCTTCTTTTACATCAGCCTTTTTAGATGTATCCCACTTGTGCAGGGTGTCAATGACTGCGTGATGGACAGCTGTATTATCCATAATGACCAAGGCCATAACATGGTTGCAACATAAAATTTCAGCGTGAGGTACTTTTTTATTGATGTTACATGATATGATGCTTTTCTGAGATACTGAATTTTATTTATGTTTTTTTTTTTTATGAAATGAAAGCCATAACCATCAAGGTTAGCAGAAATAAACACTTTATACCAGGAAGGCCTAATAGACATCATAGAATAATTCAACATGGCTTAATTTTGGTGATAATTATGCACTTTATCACAAATCCAGATTTACAAAATGATTATTATTGTGGTATAGACTAAGGCGGATTTTTCATATTCTGAAGAGGTACTGCGTAATTCTCCAGTTGCAGGGCAAGATGACTGCGCGTTTTAATAGATGCGGAAAACATGTTGAAATTCTAGCACAAAATATAGGCGTTGTATTTAGCCTGTAATGGCTGCATACAAATTGTTAAAGCTATAAGTGATGCAGCGTGCTTCCATTAGGCTTTGCTTCATTTTTCCTACGTAGCTGTGCTCAAGGGGAACATGTGAACTGCCACTCACTCGTCGTGTCCTTTGCACAAAAAGAACAGCAGCCTCCATGCCTGCACTGCGGATAGGATGAGGGATGCAATCCCGATAAAAGTGATGAAGCTGCAGGAGCACTCGGGTCCCCACTCCTCCACGATGAAACGCTGCTTCGACACGGTGATGTTCTCGTTTTGCCACATTCCGCGGGTGAACAGCAGACATTTCCCCCCGAAGTCCTCCGAGTTCTCCGACAGCGGCACCACGGCGATGAAGCCGAACACGAAGGCCAGAAAGTAGAGGATGCACTGCGCGAAGATCAGATTGTCGAGGGCCATTTTCCCGTCTGACGCCTCTGCCTGCTGGCCGCCGGAGAAAGTGCGGCTGCGCAGTGGAAGCAGAGACGAGCGGAAGCGCAGCATCCGAGGACGAACTGTGCAGCAAATTAATGAGTGGGCAGAGGCCTTCGGGGCTCTCCATCTGCATCCAGACCGTATGCGATGAACCGCTCCACTGCTGCTGCGGTCTTAAACTGCTGAGAAGGATTTAAGAGCTGCCACGTTTTAGAGCGCAGCTACTACAGTTGAAGTGGATTTGACCAAAACTGGTTTGCACGGTTCCTTGCGGTGTCTATGTTGGATTAAACACACTGTAGTTTTTATAATAATAATAATAATAATAATAATAATAATAATAATAATAAGTGTATTTTATTTTAATATCTCCCAAAAGAAGTTACAAACTGCATTTTGATAAAAATCTCATAGAAATAAAGAAGAGTAATAAGCTAAACATTAAAACCAAACAGTTTTTGGGACACATCTGGTGCTCCATACTACATTTTTTCTAGCATAAAGATTCCTTCTACTTATCTTCTGTTCTTTAAGAACTTCGAGTATTTGAAAGAAATCTGATTTTAGTTTTAGCTTTTCATTGGAAAGACCTTGTTGAGTTCTGTTTTCCAGTGTACATCTTTATTTTGCCTTCTATCATTTAGTATCCAGTTTTCGTCTTCAACAATCAACACTTTTTTCTTGAATGTTGCCCTTCCTCTGACCCCATTATGCGGTCCCAGGAAGTACTCCAAGTATGATAATATTAATAATATATGAAAAATAATTTTAGCATTAAACAATATTTTTATTTAAACAATTTGAACAAACGATGACATTTTTATTATGGATACCAACACATATCATCATCTGCAGTGAAATGTTTTAACTACAATGGATACAAATAGACAATTATCAAGTAAAAAATAAAAATAAAATTATAATTAAAAAAACATGTTTTTCAAAATACTAGGTTTCACTTCGAGTCCTTCTAATAATATGAGATGCAACATAAACTGATAGCCTACATTTTGCTATGCATGCTCAAAAATAAGAGTAATGGTTTGTTTATACATGGTGACAGTCTTAAGGGAAGGGCAGGTAGCGGCCTGTCACAGCCATCTGACATGCTCCAATGAGCCCATCTGCTGAGCAGAGCAAGGTGTCTCTGTCCCTTTGGTGGGACGTTGCCTTCTCACAGCGCCCTCCAGTGGGCAAAAATCCCAGCTTCTAGTCTGCAGAGACATGTTATGATCACCAGCTTTAATTGTAAATCCTTTTGTTGCAGAATGTCAAAACATGCAACTAAATAAGTTATTTTTCTTGTTGTTTTTTTTTTTTAACTTAAAAAGTACAGGGAGTTATTTTAATGAATATGTCATTGATGTGAACCTGTAGCTTTTTCATCATCAGGGATGTCATGAAGTCTTTTTAAACCAGGATCCATTACTATCATTTACTATCATGTAGTTTTCCTTGGAATATTCAATACAACATAAAGACAAGTATTTATATGTGTGCTTTTGAGATAACAGGAGGCTATTTGTATCCATCATACTAACTGCAGTATTTCCGTGGTGTGTGATTTAGGCCTTGTCATTTTGCTGCAGCTCTGCACTCTGATTTTCATGATCTTATCAGCTCACAGATTAGCTTGAGTTATGTTTGTGTGTGAGAGGTTTAGGCTTTGAAGTCGATTTGATTCCAAAGAACTGAGACAGTTTTATGTTGTGGTCATACCATTTTAAAGGCTTCTGAAATGTACATAACAGAAAATTGTGGGATGGAGATTTTCTTTTACAGTTTAATTTAAAAAAAATAATAACAAAAAAATGTACACCAATACTATGCACTGTACAGGCCCCATACAAAATTAATCTTTCAGATGCAGAAGCTACCCCCCCAAAAAAAAAAAAAATCTTTTAATGGATTCCCTGGACTTTAGATGTAGATTTTATCTGTTTTGTCTTTTTAATTGTGTAATAGTATCGCTAATTTAGAAAGAGAAGGATTCATCCTATTTTTAAAAAAGAAAATTTCAATCCATCTGAGAAGCAGATGAATTGTTTCTCAACACAAAATGAACTAAATGTAGTCGAGCTGATGTCCTCCCTGATTAGACCTTGGACAACCTCTGGTATCAGAAGTGCTGCAACGACTGCAAGGTCAAAGTCTTAAATTTAAAAAAAAAGCATGAAGAGGAAATTACTTGAGCAGAATTCCAAAGCCCATTTTTAAATAATACAGCATGTGTGGGCTCGTGAACTGGGCGCCCAGGGGAGATCCGCAGGAGAAGTGTGTCAACCTGAAATATGTGTTAAGTTATTCACTCACCCATACAAGAGAGGGATAAGGGGAGGGATGCTAACCCAAATGCATTCCCTGGACTCTGGGTAAATATAGCGGGGAATGGGCTGAAGAAAGCATTGGGAGGTCATCCATTTTTCATGAGATACTCTGGCTGCAAAGCAAACATCCCTTTTTTTTCCAAGCATGGGGGAAGCCAGCAAAGAATGTAAAGAATGGAATCACTACCAGTGATAACATCAGTGGATTTTTAATGTGGTGTATTTGTGTTTTTATCTGGAACAGCATGTATTCTTTTAATATTGAACAGGCAATAGTGAAAATATATATGTAATAATGTTTGTGACACTGTCAGATACAGCTCAGAGAAACATTCAAGAAAGTATGCACTGTATGTCCAATGTTCAGTTGATCGGTTGTGTTACAGAGTGTGACTTCATGATATATAAACGAGATTCATGTCTTCAAAAGACTCTTTTTTCATGCATTATTTTCATCATATTCTCTTCACTCGTTTGCCTTTCCTGGATTCTGTTCTTCCACTCATGACTCTTTGTTGTGGAGCCTTCCCTCTCCAACCTGCAAGCTCCTTTCCTTCTGCCTGTAACACAAAGCAGGAGTGAAAAACAGACACAATTACAGCCTCATATCCTGAGCAGTGATGTGAAGGGCTTAATGAAATATCCTGTACCCATTAATCTTTCCCCTTCAGGGGGTGCAGCAGAAAGGATGCACTGGGCCAACTACTGATTAAATGCTCCTAATAAAGGCCATTCATCTCACCTTAAACCATGAACAGTTTAACTTGTAGCAGCGGCCAGCACTACATTGCTGCATGTTTCTTTGAGCAAGCAGTGCAGTTTCAATCCAGATTTTGTATTTATTTATTTATTTATTTAATTTTGCCCTTTTACAATTACTAATTTAAATATCCTTCTTTTGGGTTTTTCAAACCAACAGAAATATTAGTTTCCACATTAGTTTACATATGTTTATAAAGGTCGCCTAATCTGTGCAGTCCACTTGCATGTTGATTAATCTCAGTACAAATACAGCTGTTTTGTGTAGTGCTTAGAGGTTTGTTAGACAACATTAGTAAACCCAGGGTCTCAACTACATATTATTCAGGTGGATGCAAACACATAAATACCATATTAATACAATATAGCTCATTCATCGAAATGCCTATGTATCTTTGGATAGACTGGTGAAACTGAACAAAAGTCAGACATTTCTGAACATGAAAGTAATATTTGGGATAAAGATGAGAAATCCCCTGTGGCTAGACACTTTAACACAGCTGGTCATCTTTAAAATGTCAAGAAAATTAAATGTCTGTTTCTAAAAGAAGGCATGACAGAAACAGACTTGTTACAAAGAGAAGGACTCTGGATTCACAATTTACAAGCAGTAAAACGGGGTTTGAGTAAGGAACTGGCGTAGAACCGTTATTTTTCTAATTGTATTGTCTCAAATGTATGCTTACCAATTGCTTTTTGACTTTATTTCCAGAGATGGTTTGCTGTTCTGTGAGTGTTACTAATTCCATTTTGACTCTCAGTGCTCTATTTCATCTTTAGGTTGATTGGCTGATCTGCTGTTTTTATGCGTATGTATGCATGTGTGTGTACTTCGGTACATGCCACACCTTTAAAATTGTAATTTGCAGAAAAACTGAAGACTGTGTATTGTTTTACTTCAGCTTAAATGTTATGCATTTCTTTCAAACAAAATACTGAACAAAATATACTGAAGTTCTTAGATGACAAAATGTAAATTTCAAAATATTTTAGGTTAGGTTAATAATTTACAGTTTAATGAACTACAGCTTTGTGTGGACACACTTCTGGTCTCAATAATAATAACACAACATCCCTAATAATTTATTACCCAATCAACATAAAAATTGAGGTACACACATCTTAATGCATCACTGAGTCCTTTAGTCCTCTCAGTCAAAGAAAAAGCACAAATCCATATTAAACTAGCCAGATTGGACAGGACACACCTATTTTTATTTATTTATTTATTTTTTTGACAAATGTACAAAAGCAACAATGTGACCTGCACTTTTGTTTGAAGAATGACATCATTGTGGGAGGAAATCTTAAAAGCAGTGATGTTTATGCTGGAGGACAGAAGAACAAGGGATGAAGGGGAGTAAAGAGGACACCTGCTGGGCTGTGATGAGGAGAAATCCCAAGGGCCTAAAAATGAGATCATCCCAGCCACACCAAGTAGCTAACTGGAGCAACAGTGCCCCCTGAAGGCCGGATAATGTTTCACATTGTCGATGACAACGTCTTTGTATATGAAGAACTAAAAAAAATAATAATAATAATAAAGTACCTGTTTGTCATCTGTTTGCTTTGCAGAGAAATCAGTGAAGTTGGCCAGACTGTTGGTGGATGAGGGGCCAAGTAGACAGGAAGACATGGTGTTATCTGTGAGCAAGAAGAAGGAAAACTGTAAATTGGGAATGGTAGATGTTGAAGATATTGCTTTTATGCCAGCAAGCATTGTATGAGCATTAACGTTCCTTTTAAAAGAAACCATCACATAAGATGAACAATTGGGTAAGAAAAAAAAATATTCTCATCATTTTTAACCACAGTCTCATGTCTTTGAGCTTTGACTTAGCTATAAAGATGTGCATGAGTGAGGGACAAGACGCCCAGCTGTGATCAAAAGAGGTGCATCTGCAGAGCTGTAAGGTACTCCCCCATACACACACACACGCACACCCCCGCACACACACACACACACACACATATATATATATATATATACACAGAATATGGGGTGGGGAAAATGCAGTGGAGAAATAGGGGTTGTTTTATGGATGAATGGCTGCCGCAGCAAGGTTAGGGAAACCAATCTCTCCCCAGTCCCCATCCCTTTGGTGCTGCTACCGGTATTTCTAATCCGTGAGCAGCACAACAGTTTCTCTGTGATTCAGTCATCTCTCAAAAGAACTAATTAGCAATTGCCCCAAGGTAATTTATTTTCCTGCAATGTACGATTTAACAGTTAAATATGTGTTCAAGCTAGAAAACCTTAAATCTTGAAAGCATTTACAGCAATTACAGCAAATTTAGGTTTCATTGGACAAAAACATATTTTGAGAAGAAATATATTGGTGAAACAGAACAGTGATGGAATGAGCCCTTTGGCTGCTTGAGAACCCGTGTATGATAAAGTGGGTGGATTTTGTGGAGGTAGATAGGTGCAGACTTTCTAGTGGAAACACTTTTTCACCCAGGATTTTGAAACAATTGGAAATGTTGATTAAACTGTTCATCCGGCAGTGTGGACAAAACTTGAGAAGGGGGAATACAACCAGACTACTTGGTGATGTTGTTAGAAAAACTATAGCAATCGGAGCTACAACCTGAGATGTCCTGCTTACCAATTGTTGGTTGGCCAGTGTTGTCCTCTGAAACCAAGCTTTGGTTCATGTCAGTCACTGGATCCTGGAGGGTTGTTGATGGTGTACTGGAGAAGTCTTGAATGCCACATCCCAGAGCTTCCTTTTGCTGGTGGTGCTCATCCCCTTTCTGATCATAAAATGTGCAGTAAAAGACAGACAACAGAACATACACAGTGTCGTATTTGTGAGCTGTGCCCACCTGATCTGCTGATATCACCAGAAAACCATCTGACTGGTCTCCACTCTTGTGGGAACCTGAAGCGACCATTTTGGGAGAATCATTAGCAACTTGCTCTCCTGGTGTGTACTTCCTGTCGTCTTCTCCACCTTGCAAAGCATAAAATATTACTTTATCTTGGGACTTTAAACTTTTGCCTAAGTCATAGAGGGAAAGTTGTTCTGTGGCGCCATCTGGTGACAGTTTTGGCTCCCAGCATTGTGGCAAAGAATCAGCCACTGAGGTGAAATTGTCCTCATCATCTTCATCATCTCCTTTACTTTGGATCTCCTGATCAGTGAGAAAAGCTGAAATCCTCTGCAGCGTTATGGTGCTGTCAAAGAAGTGAGGATATTTCGACAGAGGTGCTGATGAGGCAGAGGAGAAAGAAAGGGCAGACAAAGACCTCTGATTCTCAGAAGTCAGAATGTCCTGTGTTTCAAAATGGTGTTCCCCTTGGTCATCCTCAGCATCTGCTGTTTGTTCGGTTTCTTCCACAGCTTCCATTGGGAATGGGCTTGGTGTGAGGCGGCGCAGAGCCTGCACTGACAGAAATATTTCTCTGCTGCTTGATTTTCTCTTTGGTTTGTTTGGCCACACAACCTCACTGTAATAAAGAACACAAAGTGCTGATCAAAAATGACACAAACTCATGATGGACATGGATGTTATACTACATGCAGCCTAAATTGAGTAAATTGAGTTTTATTATTTTCATTGTCCTATCCTCTTAATGTAGTGCACCAGTACCACTGAATCCTTATGATGATGTTACCACCACTGTGTCTGGACGGGGGTTTTGTGTTCTCTTGAAATGCTCTCTTTTACGTCTTCAGCTCCTCTGTTTTTCATTTCAACAGAGGATTTGTGCAAATGTTTCCTCACCTAATGTTGTAGTACTCAACCCCATCACAAATAATTCTTGGTTTTGGAGTCAGATCCATCTGTGTTTGTCACCATTTTATTTTTTTTTTCTCCTAGCTTCCCTGAGTTTATTATTAGGTTAGTTATTGACATGCTCCTGTCTCACTGATGTGTGGTTCACGATAATTTAGAAGCCCCAGTACCTTATCCTGGGATTTGGTTTTCTCACTTCCGTCACAGCCTTCTTGACCAGTTTGACCAGTTCCTCTGAAGACATTGTTCTCTTCGCCTGATTCTGATACAGTGTGGCAGACAGTGGGTAGGGTACCATTTCACCAAAACAATCTGAAGAAAACAAGACTTACATGCAATGCACTTTATTCAACATCTGATGCATTTTCTTGACATATTTTTTACCTTTATTCTTCTGCTGCAAGATGCATACTTCAGCTCTGTGGCAGTCTTCTTCACCCTGATCAAGAGTTTCAAAAAAGTTGCTTTAGACCCTTAGGAGTGTGAAGTAAAGTAGTATTTATGAGTTAAAGTAGAGTAACCCACGTTGCATCCATGGCAAATGTATTTTACAGCTTCAGCATGTAGATTCACTCCTTTACAGGCCTGGAGGAGGTACATGACCATATCCTCATTTTCTGTGTGGCTTCTTTTCAACAAAGCCCAAGCATCAGTCAGACAACTGTGTAGGTGGAGAAACAGAATGACCAAACAGTCAAGCACTAACTCAAGACATTACTCAATTGGTAAAGAAGCCAAGAGAGCACCTGCTTAGAAGAAACACTTCTGCATACAGTTTTGCATCCTCTGTGGTTTCTATGGGAGGTTTTGTCCACTGGAGATACTTCAGTGCCATGTGGTGCTGCTTGCTTTTCAGCAGAGAGATGATAATGCATCGATGTTGCCAGGAGAACTGAGGGACAGCGGCTTTGGGACTCAACAAGAGCTCCATGGAGGCCTAGGAACAATTTTTTATTGGGCTTTATTTAGCAAATCAAGTTATTTTTAAATATAAATGATAGAACCCGAAGAGAAACACATCTTCATTTGTTTCTATTTTAACAAATTCATTGTTCTTGAATGAGTACCTTTGTGCGCCCATGATCAAACATCCAGAAGGCTTTGATTTGATGGGAAAATCTGTGAGGGATCGTGAAAGCATGGCAAAAAGACTGCAGAAGGTTGTCTTTGCACTGTAGGAAGTTAACCACATCCAGGATGAAGTATAATAGCTGCGATGAGTTTATTAAGAGCCATACACCATGGTGACTGCATTAATTCTTTGCAACATTATGCCAAGCTACGACCACAAACTTCATTGTATTGCTTTTGGGATTTTAAGTGATAGACCAATACAAAGTAGTTCATCATTATAACTAATTGTTTTTACACATATCTCGCTGTTTCTGTGAATGAACCAACAGCATCATAAAGGCCATGCTGATCTGAAATCTGAAATAATGACACATCTGCAAACCAAGATGTGACTGTCCAAGGACTGGAATTTCAAACCCTTGACCTATAAGCTGCAATATTTTAGGTCTAAAACCCAGGATTGGATACCACTAGTCCATTAAATCTAATCAAAATGCTTAGAGATTTGAGGTTGTAGCATGACAAAATGTGAAAATGTTAAAGTTTTGAAAAAGGAATGTACATTTAAATGCCATGTAATGAGTCCTTAGACATATTGCTGACTGGATACAATACCCTGGACCAACATGTTGTCAGTACAAGGAACCAAGACAAGCTTCAGAAGTGCGTGAAGAGAAGGTGGGGGGTAGCATTGATCTGTGCAGTCTTCAGAAGTCCATATACACCCATGTCTTTTGGACAGCTGCATCACCATGCCCTTGATCAAAAAGCCACATCTTTCCATCTCTTTCTTATTCCACCTAAATTCAAATAGGGGAAAAAAGAAAGAAAGGAAACCAAAATTTAAGGATAAATTTAAGGATATGAGTAGAATTAGAATATTTGTTATCTCTTCAGACAAACAGCAGTGGTGTTACCCAGCAGTTTTAAGACACATTTCCTGATGGCTGAGTTCCATTTCCTTCCACATCTGAGAGATACGTCTCAGTTCTTGGGCTTCTAACAGCAACAACAGGGAACACAAAAGTTTTTAGAGATGTGATTGCTTTCTGTCATGTCAATTCTTCCATTTACAAAGACATCAGTACCAGGGAACCTGGGCAGAAGCCCCATAATGCCCCACCACTGAACTAGCCGACCCAGCCAGATGTGTCGTTTCAGAGTCCAGAGCTCTTGGTTCCAACAAGCATTTCTGCCATTCGATGAGTGCTGTGTGTCCCTGCAGATCATACATGGAGCCTTGAAACCTAATAGGAAATTAGTCAATAAAGATCACGTTAGTGCTGGAATGATTAGAATATGTCAAGCTGATCCGTCTTGTTGCTGAATGGACCTTGCTGTTTTCTCAACCACTGAACCAAGATGAGCAGGTTCTGCAGCCTCTGGAGCAAGATGTGTACTTCAACGAAGGAGCTCCGATCCAGGAACATCCACAAACCCTGACAACGACTGAAACCTATTGGGTGAAAAAAAGAAACTATGAATGTTTTGGATTTATGGGATTTTTTTTTTTTTTTTCAGAACTGACATTTGATAAAGTGGCAGTGCCCAGTTACATAGCTTGAATTAAATAAAATGGGTTTGACACAACATATTCAATTTAAAGTGCTTTTTTTACTCATTAATTTGGAGGAAGAGAGCAGAAAAATGTTTACCTTTCCAGTCCACAAAATAAGAAACATATCTTGCCCAAATAAGAGAAACAATCAACATCCATTTGTCTGGAAAGGGTTATAAACATGGAACAGTTGTGAAGCTTCTAAAAAATGTTGGGCCAAGCAAAATAATCAACACTTCCATGAGAGCACATTAGAACTCATCAAAACCTGAAACACTGAAACACTGTCTGCCTTATTTCCCTTAGCTAATGTTAGTGTTCATAATTTAACATTAAAGAAAGAGATTGGGAGAAAATAGCATTTATAGGAGAGTTTCAGGGCAGCAGAACACAGAAGACTGTCTCACATTTGCCAATAAGTATCTTGATATATTGAAAGCCACGCCTTTCAATATATCTCCCATTTAAAATCACATAGAAATTGCCAAATACAAAATACTTACACAAGGTTAACAATTCCTTTTTTGTGAATTCTGATGTCCTCTGTAGCCAGGAGCCAAAGGTTTGTAGATGCTCCTCCAAACACGCATCACCTTTGTAAAGTTTAATGTAACAACACACCTTTTACCATAAAATATTTTACTAAGTATATAGAGATCAGAGGTTTCTTCTATTCTTTACGTACCTTTAATATGCAGCTTCTTCAGCCAGTGGATGATGGCTCTGATTTTGTTAGCACCCAAAGCTTCAGACCATTGAACCTCCAACATGATCTTAAATGTCAGATCTTGGGTTCTGCAGCAGGATGAGGATTTTCAGGCAAAATTAACCCACAAACAGCCAAATTGACACTGGCCACACATTTCGATGGCCATAATAATACGTGACCATACTGTACAGAACTGTAAATTATGTCAAACAACTAAAACAACTATTTTTCAGAGTTCTGCGACCTCTTCACCACTATCTGAGTGTATTTATTATATTATTTCAGGTTAAACAATGGTCATATAAGATCCTCAAAGACCGAGAAAGTGTGCCTGAAGTGAGATTTATAATACACTTCAGGCACATGTCCTTCAGGTGTTACAAACCTATAACATGTAATGTTCTTAGACTATCTTAAACATAATTAGATCAATGGATTGTTCAAGAGCAGATTAAAGCATGGAGGTTGTGGGAATTGTTCTGACATCTAAAAATGTTATAGATTCAGTACTTACTCTGCAATAGAGGAGGTTATTTGTCTGTTGAATGTTGATGGAATTTCCTCGGTCTGAGCAGAGCAGTGAGTGCACTAAGTTGTGTCATGTGGATTTTCAAACAACCGCAGCGGCTGCAGCAATGTTTTCCTTCACCCAAGCTACTTTCTTAGATGTTAATCCACTAATCTCTCTCTGTTAACATTTCATTGGCTGAGTCGCACCGTCTCCGGTCTAGTAGTGAGGTCTATTGCAAAAGAAGAATCCAATAATTATTCCTTTTTGACTTTGCGTTTACATCAGTGTACTATTTCTCAAAATCTCATAGAACCAAATAGTCGCACAGTCACTCAAAGTACTCTGTTAACTTCCTTCTAGATTATGTCATTAATTTACATTTAGAAGAATGTAAAAAAAAATACTTATCCACGTACCATAAATATGCATTCATACCCTTTTGACTTTTTCACATTTGTCATATTTTACCCAAAACCTTCCATGCAGTTTAGTGGCATTTTATTTAATATACCAAAATAGCATAACATATCAAAGTGTTAAAAAGATGTTAGAATATTTTAAAATTGCTAAAAATGAAAACTTTTTTTTATTGAGCACCAAGAGTGAATAGCTGATTATATACATGGTTATATCTAAAGCATTGAATTGTAGCTCTGGTTGTTTGTTTAGGATTAAGAACCTCAACCTCAGTCTTAAATGGCTTGTAGCCTCTAACTAGTTTTTTTCTAGAGTTGTCTTGTGCTGAGCTTCATCCATCTTTTCTTCAGCTATGATCAGCTTCAGATCATAGTTGAAGAAATGCATCCCCACAGAATACTGCTGTCAGTATTGACAGTGGAGTACAGGATTATGTACAGTCCTAGGAATTTTAGTCTTGTGTAACCAGAGTACCCTCGCCATGTTTGAGACTGTTTACTATTTAAATTAGAGGACTTCTTAAGGCAAATCTTCAGGCTAGTAGGAGATCGAGCTACAGCATCTCTCTATCCATCCGTCTGTCCATCCATCCGTCGCTTATTCTTGCAAAGTCGTGGAGGGCCCATCAAGGATTGCCTTTCTCCAGCAATTATCAAGTGATTGCTGAGGTACACCATGGACAGTCACCGGTGCGCAACATAGACACAGCATATTGATATATAATTTCTTTAAAGTAATATGAATTAATTAAATATTCAAATATTTAATTACATTTAGATGACATTTGGTGTATTTTACTGTGTCAATTTGGAAATATTCAACATTCAGTGCTTTAGCGCTTAACTATGTCTAACTGAAACTCTCGACCACACCTTTCACCTTCATAAGAATATTAGGAATGAGTAAATACAACATGCTTATTATTTAGCACAAAGTATGTTTTGGAAACAGAAAGACAAGTGTTAGATCTGTTCTTGAATTTTAATCTACACGCTTACACAACAGCTACTTGTTATTACTTTCCCAGAACTGAGACTGTCAGATTTGCATAGGTGGCAGAAGGTGGGTGCAAATCCCTAGTGGGGCCCAGGGCCGATTAATGATTAAGAGGAGATTATGTGGAGGGTCAGGTGTTGGCCGCCGGTCTCATTCAGATGCTCCCGTAGCTGCCTTGTGATATCTTTGTCAGTATGACCACTCGGCTCCCTCAACAAAGAATGAGGACATCATGGAGAAAATAGGCAAATATGAGGATGATGTCAGGTGTTGCTGACAAAAGCAGAGAACATGAAGGTGAGCATAGTTGTAGATTTTTTTTAAAAAATATTTCCTAAATAAGAGTTTTTGCATAATATTTAAGCAAGCATGATGGGAGTGATTTGTTTTTACACATTGAATAGAAATAAGAGATACTGATCTTATGTTTGTTTCATTGTTATGGCTGTTGTGTTGATATTCCATGCTTATAAAAACCTTGTCAAATGTCATTCTACTTATTGATCACTATTTTCCTTTCTGAGACAGTATATTCATTTGATAATATATGTATATGTATATATTATTATTATTTTTTTTACTATAGCCTTCTTCAGTATGACCATAATGCAGCGTCTACACTATATCAATTACGACGACTGGAGTAAGCTGCTTATGAAAGGACCGACAGAGAACCTACAACCAAACCCCCACCCCTCAGTCCGCTGCCCCCTCTGGAGGATAAACTGTTCCTTTTCCAATATCTACTTACATCCCACAATTAATCCCACCCTCACCTTTAAGGAATAACTACAAAATATACAATCAATGGCAGTTTTAAAGGTAAAGTTTACTAAGACCAGGAGGGACAAGCTGGCCCAGATCCTGTGGATCCTCAACTGGATCTCAGTGGTTACAGGGATCATCCTGTTCAGCCTGGGGCTCTTCCTCAAGGTGGAGCTCAAAAAGCGTGAAGAGCTGATGGCAGAGAAGGACATCCAGTATGTTCCCAACATGTTGATAGCTGTGGGCCTCATTGCTTGTGCTATCAATTTCCTGGGTGGGAAGATCTGCTATGACTGTGTGGACTCCACCAAGTTCTTGCGCTGGAAGCTGATCATGCTGCCCTACATCGTGTGCACCTTCTTTTTCACCCTGTGCGTGCTTGTGGGGGCTCTGATGTGCTACAGCATGCACTGGGAGCTGGAGGAGGCTCTGGACCTGGGCCTGATGCAGGCGATGAGGTTCTATAAGGACACAGACATGCCAGGACGCTGCTTCCTGAAACACACTGTGGACACACTGCAGATACAGTTCCAGTGCTGTGGGAACAGCGGCTACAAAGACTGGTTTCAAATTCAGTGGATAAGCAACCGTTACTTGGACATGTCCAAAAAGGAAGTCGTAGAGTAAGTAAAGCATGCTGTTGCAACATTTTAAAAACTTGACAAAAAAGACAGCAATACAGAGCTGTTCTTCAGAATGAATGTTGACATTTTACAATTGAACCATACCCTTCTTTTTTTTCAATGGTTGAAGATTGAGAGAAGAAACAACTTCATTTTTAACAGTTGAATTTAATTCTAGTGATCTCCAAACTATAAATTCAGACTAAATAGTTTCTAGATGAATATTTAAACCCTTCTTCTGGAAGAATTGAGAGCTCATGGTTTGTTTCCTGACAAAAATCTGGCTCTTGGGCATAGTCCATTATCTGTTCAGTAAGGCAAAATTTGAAGCTATTTCTCACATTGATTTATTAAACGTGTGTTTGAGATCATCTACTCGTAGTAGCACCCCAACTGTCTTAATCACAGTTTACTCATAATTAAACAAAGAAGCTATTTTGTTCACATAAGTTCAGGTTAGTTTACATGGCTTTTTTTTGCCTGCATAAACTAACAGAGAGAAATGCACCAAACTGACCAAAAAAAAACTCAACTTTATCCCTTTCCTGCTCTCAAGTCGACTGAGAAGTAATGTAGAGGGGAAGTACCTGATGGATGGAGTCCCATTCAGCTGCTGCAATATCAACTCACCTCGACCTTGCATCCAGCAGCAGATTACCAACAACTCGGCCCATTTCAACTATGAGCATCAGACCGAGGACCAGAACCTTTGGATGAAAGGCTGCCGACAGGCACTGCTGGAGTACTACACCCACATTATGCAGTCCATTGGCCTTACAGTCCTCATTACCTGGCTCTTTGAGGCAAGGAAACACTATATAGCTACCTTACCTTGAAAATATATTTGTACCTCTTGAACTTGTCACATATCAAAACCAAACATTAAACATTTTATTGGGATTTTATGAGACAGACAAGTGAAAGTAGAGCACAATAGTTTGTAGAACCATAGAAGTCTTTCTGAATTTGTCGGCCTGGATTGCACATGTAAATACTGAAATCTTGCCCATTCTTCTTTGCAAAATTTCTTTAGCTCAGTTAGTGTGCATGAAGAGCATCTGAATGTAAATTTTCAAAATGTTCCACTCACACTGAGTAATAGATTTGGGTCCTAATTATAACAGGGTCACAAGAACACTTTCGAATGTGGTTTGAACGTGTTTCCATATGCCTTAGTCTCATGTCTTTTGTAGCCTCTAACTGGTTCTCTTTTAATTACTGCCTGATTACAAATCTGATTACCTCTGTTCCTGTAGAAAACAGTTACAGCTTGATACAGATACAAAAACAAATAAACACTTTGGGACTGTAATGTGACAAAATGTAAAAAGAAAAAAAAAAAAAAGTTCAAGATGGAGCGAATATACTTTCACTGTACCTGCAGTTGTTTAGAAAAATCTTTACATTTAGACAATCTTAACTTCTCTTTTGGTCTTCTAAAAATAATTAAAGCATACCATATCCAAACTTTATCTTTTTTTTTTTCATTTTTGTCACTAATTGCATTCCTGTTTTGTTTTAGCTGTCAGTGCTGACAGGTGTTCGTTACCTCCAGACCTCCCTGGAAAACGTGCTGAGGCAGGGAGACCCTGACTCCGAATCTGATGGTTGGCTGCTGGAAAACAGCCTCATGGAAACGGCCCGCACCAACCTGAGCATCATAAAGAGCCTCGGCAAGAGCAACCAAATAAACACAGCCAACAATGGTGACCCCAACATTGATGTCCCATCCACCTCGAAGGCACATTATGGGCCAGACAATGTTCCCCCAAAGGAGAAGATGGAAACAAGCTAAACATTTCAGACTTTAAGACCGTACTGAAAAATATCTCCAATCCTCTGAGCTGTTGTTGTCATAAGATAACGTATTGTCTACCTTTTTTTAAGATCTGTTAATGGTGTTATATATTATATTATTTATGTCAGGATATGATCCATTTTACTCGTCAACTACAAAAAAAAATGGAGTGAAAAGGTTTGCCATAACCAAAGACTGGCACTATGTCAACTTAACAGAATAACTTGTCAGTGAAAGTGGCCTTGCCATTAATAATGTTTAATCATGCATGTTTTTTAAAAGTCCAAACTTTTGGATGCAATGGTGAAGTAAAGTACTGAATCTGTAAATATGTCTAATAGTTGTGCTACAGGGAAATGTTTAATTGATTACTTTTTACATGCTTAGTGTTAAACCAGTGTTTGGGTAGAAGATCTGATCTACGCGTTCTATAGATAACTAACCACTTTAGTCACCTATAATCATCTAATCACTTTTTGTTGACAAAATGCAAGGCGGCCATCTACAGGACGTTTTGGCTGTCACTTCAGATTTAGATTCTTGAGCCACATTTATCTTTATTCTATTTGTGCTGGTCACCATACATAAAATTTATAAAAATTCTCATCTAACAGAAAAGCAAGGTTATATACATTGCAAATGGGTATTAAATCTATGAATTGATTTAAATGGGACAAAACAGCAAATACAAACAAGTGGGATTTACATGGCAAATACCACAGTGTACTCAGTTATCCAACAAAAGAAATGGCTACGATAGTCAAATACTGATAAATGGATTACATAAATATTTATCATAAGGTTTTAATGTAGGTACATTTAAATAGCTGTATAGTTATATTAGGTATATAGGCCTTAAATTACTGGGTCAGAGGCTGTTGGGAGATTGTCATTGGGACCTGTGTACTGATTGTAATCCGTTGCCTTGTTTGACATCGAATCATCCCAATGATGGCTCTCCTGAACCTGCAGGAAAAAAATCTTTTACAGTCCCAGAACACACCATCAAATTTAATCCTGTGTAGTCAAGAAAACACTCACTTTTTGTTGGCAATAACATAGATGCAGGGGTTGTAAAACGTTGAGGACTTTGCAAAGAGAGGAGCAATAATGGCCATCGGGGCAGGTATGGTCTTTGGGTCACCAAATGATGCCCAGAGGCAAACCAAGGAGTAGGGAGACCAGGCAACCAGAAACATGATGATCATTATAATAGACATCTATAGGCGGGAACACAGACAACAAAAGTCTTAACTTTGACACTGATTTGGTTTCCTTGTGGATAAATGCATGTTTTACCAATTTAAACATACTATGTCTTGTCCTAGGAAAATTATTGTGATTAAAATAAGTCTTAATAAACATTTTTTCACACACAAAAACCATGTCTACTAAGTGTTACACATAAAAAAAAATGTTAATTTGTGGAAACATGTCTGACATTCTAAAATAATCTCTGCTTACTAGTGATTCATCACCTTCAAATTTGCTGTTAATGAACACAAAATAGTGTCCATGTTGTGTATTTAAAACAGGCTGTTAGGAAAAGCAAAGCTGACTTACTTTGGTAACGTCCATCTGGTCAGACCAGTCGATGTTGATGCTCTCCAGGCAGTTACTGGTTTTGTACCTCTTCACGGTGACAGACACGTTGTAGTAGCAGTAAAACATGACAGATAAAGGAACCACAAAGTTTACTGCAATCACCGCCATCGTGAAGGAGATGAAGGAGCTGTGAAGGAAAAGTAGAGGTGCGTTATAAAGAACGTCGAGCAAGTGAAGACTATGTTACACAAAAAAGCAAGATAGGCACTTTTGAAAACTCACGCATCGTTTTGTCTCCAGTTGATTGTGCACGTTGCTCCAGTGGGGTCAGGGGCGTAACTTGCCCAGCCTACTATTGGCATGGAGGACCAGAACACAGCATTCAGCCAGGCAGCCAGAATAAAGATGTTGTAAGACCTAGCAGTCATTTTCTGACCTTTAGAGACAAAATCAAAGAACTTCAACAAGAGCGAGAGGGAAGAACTTAAAATCTGGATTGTTTATTAATTTCAAATGTTCCTTCCTATTTTGAAACTGTTTGAAAGTGGGAGTTTTGTTTTGATCAATTATTTTTGACTGATGGTGTCTACAATGCTATGCTAATTCTGTCAACAACTTCCAGTCTGGCATTTTGACATGATGTAAAAACTTAAATTCGTTTTGATCTCTCTGATTTTAAAGAGAGACCCGCTTTGAAAAGATTTCATCGACATGAAAACTTTTGCAAGGCTTCAGATAGGCTGCAGAGTAGTTGGAGTTGCCACTGCCATCACTTAACATGTTCTATGGCATCAGATACATTCAATAGGAACCAGAATGTCCAAAAGCTTTGTTGTGGACACTTTGCAGTTACTAAAACCAAGAAATATACACAGTAAAAGCTGTCCCTAACTGTAGCAAGGAATGGTACGGACATTCTTGGCTTTATTAGTTTTAGTTGTATAACAATAAAATTTATTTTGCCCTTCAAATCATATAATTTGTCATTTTAATAATGTTTTTGTTAGGTTTGGATGCTGACAAAGGGAGTTTCTTCCTTCTACACGGCTCAACTAAAGGTAAAGGGACATAAAAGTTGGAGAGGAAAAGAATGGGCTCGTACTGATGCCTGGTCTGCAGATGGTGAGGTAGCGGTCAATAGCAACCACAGTCAGTAGGCCGATGCTGGCCATGCCGAAGAAGATGTTGAGGGCTGCATATATCTGAAATCAGAACCAAAACAAAAAGTTCAAACACAGATTTTCTATGTTGCTGCTTATTAGGACATTTTTACTGAATCTGTTTAGCATCACTAAACAGTTGATAGGCTATTAAAATTACACACAAACACTAGTTTTTAGCTCTTCATACGGGAAAGCATGTTTGCATCGTATGGAATGTGTGTTCCTGAAAGGAATAAAACATAAGTTTGACCAAATCTGCACAAAAACAAACATAATCTTCAGAAAGAAAGTCCAAACACGTGACCTGAGCTGACCAGCTGAGGTGAAAGTCTGCTCACTGTTTGGAGTCATGGCAGCTTAGAATAAACCTAGTTAACCATTCTAATTTTACATGACGAGACAGAAAAAAATAAAAAATAAAAAAAGTATCCAAAAGAAACAAAAATCAACAAAAATCCAAAGAGAAACTCTTGATCAAAACCACATCAAAAGATTACAGAGAAGTAAAGTAGAAGAAACTGTGTGTGATGTGTGTGTGTGAATGTTTGTTTTTGTTTCCTCACCTGACAGCCGGAGTAGCCGAACTTCCAGCTTCCATGAATATCTGAGGCAGCAGACATGGGATAACCAATACCAGCCACTCCAATGTCAGTGAAGGCCAGGTTGATGATGATGAAGTTAGTGGCTGTGCGGAGCTCCCTGAACTTTACAAACATCAGGAGAACGACGATGTTACTGGCCAAACTGATGACACCTGAGAGTGGAGGAGGCAAAAGCTTTCTATAAAGGTAGTTCTTTATGCATGGCCATGTAGGCTTCCTTCAGATTTTTGCTTCAAAATGTGTAACATTTCAAACATTCAAGTACAAAGTAACATACATAATCTGTATGTTTGTTAAATCATTTAACAAGAAAATAAATCTCTAAACAAGTTCAGATATGATAGATAAAAAAATATGAATGAATTTCAAACCAATGCAAGAATCACACTACTGTTTTGAGATTCTTCTTAAAACGTTCTTCTTACATTGAAGGAATAAAGTCTTAATATTCAAAAGTTTTTCCCATACTCCAGTTTCTTTCTCCATTTTATCCAGAGTTAATAAAAGCACACTTGTTACTTTTCTGGAGGTTTTGTGACCGTGTGGAACCATAGTTTTCTGAAAGGTTGGAGATCAGTTATCCAGCTTGGGCTTGACTCCTAAAATTCCTCTACATAGCTTAATAATATTCTACACTATTGTTCCTTTTTTTTTTTTTTTTTTTTTTTTGAGGAACCTTATTTTTAATCAGTTTAATTAGTTTTGCCATGAATTTGTTAAAGTGGAGAATCATTTTTTTTTTTTTTCTCAAAGGGTCGGTCTGGCATGGATATAACATTTAGACCATAGAAGAATAATGAACTTAAGCTTCATATTATGAGGAAACCATAGCTATTCAACTTAACTTTTTCTTTGTTTTTCCGATGGCGTGTCCTTTTTCCAGATTGTTGAATAAACTCAACGATATAACATTGTTTTCACACACGATATTGTTTTCTCTGTTTCTGCCAGCTCAGTTTATCTAGAGTTATATCTATGAAATCCCACAGATGGTGTTCCTTTTCCTACCTGCAGTTATCAGATATCCAGCCACGATGTTGTGCTCCATTTGGCTGAAAGCACTTTTTCCTCCGTATGGTGCAACATCACCAGAACTGTTCACCTCCGAGTCCATCCCCATCTTTTGACGTGTTTTAAAAACAATAAAAACCAGAACTCTTCTTTACTGTTCTTCTCTAAAGAGCAGAACAGTTAAAAACTCTCGAGATGCTGTTTGAACAGAATAAAGAGTCAGAGAGCTGGTGTTGGGAAACTAAAGCCTGTTTCTCGGTGGATTATTACATTCCAGCTCTGTTCTCTGCTGGGAGCCAGTATTTCATACAAAAGTAAGGATTACTGCTCATGTGGCCTGAAATCTGGGTTCTGACACTGACATTTCAACAAAAAATAACATTTTAATTGTGTCACACAGCAAACATTACAGAGGATTCTATTGCAACACCTGACATTCCTATACCTCAGTTAGAGATCACATGTGTTGTTGTCCCACATGTGTTTTTTCATTACAAAGCAAATGTATATGACCAAGATGACATAACATTAGTGCAGATTAAAAATTCCTATGCTAGATGAGGTAAAAAGGCATTTTAGATCTAGGAGATATGGCTCACCCACTAGGATACTAAATGGTCTTAGACATCACAAGCAGTCTTCTCAGCATCACAGACAATTGTCATTTGTTATTCACAATCTAATTACTACAGGAAGTGTTTCTGTACATTAAAGCTTATAAAGGACATTGAAAATGCTACTTGATGTGTTTTCAAGAAATCTGGATTTCATTTGAACATGTAATTTAAAATCTCAAATAATTAAACCTGTTAAATCTGAGGTAGATCATCCTGCACTGGACATGGATACTTTAAAACCCATTTTAAAAAGTCTCACATTAATATAAACTATCTTCTTTAATTTCATTTTATTAGAGATTATTCAGTACAAAGCAGGAAGTACTAATACGTCCCTCCCGCCAAATTCCATTATTTAATCAAAAAAGTAGGGACCAATCCCGCTTTGGTTCTTTCCCAACATGACTGGTCCATAAAGTAATGAATGACCGTTTAAAGGGGAGAAACTTCATTTGCTTGATTTTCTGGTACTGAATCCTTACATAATCCTAAAGGAGGCCTCTAGAGCGAAATAAAAATGTGTTCTATTGTATATTTACTTTAATTATTGAAAAAGTACATTGTGACTTTTTCACAATGTCCTAGATGCTGCTTTTATGGTAGCTCAGTCCTGATGAGACGCAAGACTTCATCCAAGACAGCAGGTGGCGCCGTAAGCATTACTCTTGTTGTAATTTGTTAGGTAAGACCGAATGAGCATTTCCTCACATTGACTCATCAGCTTCTCTCTGTTAAGGAAGAAACGTGACATCGTGTCAAATAATAATAATAATAATAAAAATGCCGGGGATCTTGAGGACCGTTGCCAGCCGCGTCGCACCCGTCCTGCGGGGACACACTGTCACCCAGTCGGCGAATATGTACACCAGGCCGGCTAAAGAGAAGATCAGCTTCGTTGTGAGTGTCAGGGCTAATGGCTAGCTGCTAGCCGCTAGCCGCTAACGACTGTCCTTTTGGAGGTCATAGTCTGTGCTCTCTTTAGTTATAGATTATTACATTTTTTCAAAAACCAACTAGATTTTGGTGACTGATGGTGGATTCACACACTCTTGTTTAGTTAAAATCTTTTTCGATTTTTTTTCAGTTTGGCCTGAAGGGTTTCGGAGATCTGCGAAGTTTTGCCTTTCAGATTAAGACTAATTTAATGAGAAACTGTTCAGAATAGTTTTTTCCCCCTTCTGTAATCAATTATATAGTCACCTTAAAGGTCAACTAGTTTAAACAAGACTACGTTTAATGACCTAATATTGCACTGAATCTTAATGAGATTCAATTTTAAAATAAGTTAATTTTAAGTCGTTTAAAATGTTTAACTGGTTCTGAAAGCCAAAGTAATCTCTTTGAACATATCCAAGTAGTAAAAACCAAAAAATCAACACATATTCATACTATTACGGTACCACTATTTTAATGTTCTTCTCTGACTAGTAGTTTCTCTTCAGCAACTTGTTTATTTTAAATAAATCCCTCCATGTTTAGTATGAACAGCAGAACATGTGTGACACAATGTGCAGAATAGGGAGAGCAATTTAACATTTACTACATCTGCTCAAGAGGGACATAAAACACATTTAAATGTACAGGTTTCTGATGAGAGCTTCGTCTGCAGCTCCAAGGTGGCTCTGTTTTCTAACCACAGAATCATTAGGAAAAACAACTAATCTTTTTGAATCTTTATTTCAGGATTGGATTTGTTAAGTATATGGATTTTAATAAGTTTTCTTCAGTTTGGCTAGAAAGATCAATATGTAGGTATGGATAAGATGAGCTTAAAAATGATCTCTATCTTCAGAAATTTGCTGTGATATTGAATAAAAACATGAACAAAATTCAACACAGCTCAATTTGCTATAAATATCCAACAGAGCCTCGATGACAGGTCAGGATAGTTTGCCTCACCAACTATGGGTTTGATGCTGGATTGTTTACTGCATCTAAACTATCCATATGTTTAGTGTTCAAAGATAGAAGTTGGATAGCGTTACCTGTTTGCTCAATTGAAACGCAGCCTGAATGCAGTGCTGATAGACAATTCTGTATACCGCTGAAATTACTTTTTATGTTCCGTCAACTCCTCACATCTCAGTTGTCTCAGGTTTGTGTTTCTTTCTGACATATTCTCCGTCCTGAGATTAATTCTTTGTTTTCTTTTTGTTCAAACCGGGAAACATCCCTTCAGTGCCATACATTTTTGCCTCAGTTGCACTGAATTCAATTCAAAACACTCCTTACTGTTTCATCTACAAGATGAATTATAGATCTAAAGATTTCTTCATTTTCTGAAGATAAACGGCAAACCCTTCTTTGCTCCTTTAGCTTGAGGATTGTATTTAGTCTTTTATCAGTCACTTGTTTGTAGACCAGGAGGTGATGTCTGCTCTTTTGCCCTTTTAGCTCAGTTTGATTGTATTGTTCTGCACTCATCTGCTGACTCTTCAATCCGTCTTTCTGTCTTTTGTCCAGGAATCATCAATTGCATGCGCTGTGTTCTCCGCAACAATCCTTGGACCCTCTGGATGGGTCCTGGCTCACCTGGAGGACTACAAGAAGAGGGACTAAAGTGGAAACTATGTCCGATGTTGTGCATCCAGCCTCCGTCTTATCCTGGGATCATCATCTTAATTTAATGCTGGAAAGATGTTTTTGTTATCACTCCTCTACCTCTGTGACAGTTCCTTGCCCCTGTTACAACTTCACTTAAAATTATGGCTCTGATACGTCAATTATGCTACAATTTTGGTGTCAAGCTTCCCTCATAAGGAGTGTTACATAATTAAATTTTAACCTTAAATGATGCTGTTTGTCTATCATTTTTTTTGTCACGATTTTACAGACTTTTGTCGCACATTTCAGGAACCTCAGAGGACTCTGAAGAAAATCCAATACTCTTAAGACCTGCTGGTGTTTAGAACAGGTTCAGTTCTGAACATCTTTGGCTGATGACATGACTAACTTAAGGCATTTCTACACCAAAGTAGAGTCAAAAACCTTATATCAACTAGTTGATATAAGGACTGTGATACACCACAATACTTAACTCAAACTGAAAATGGGAATATTGCTAAAACATGCAATGATCAGCTCCAAAGTTATCAAAGTAGGCCTATGTGAACCAGAACTATTGTGCAGTTTCCTGTAAAAATCCTGTTGTAACAAAAGTTGACATCCATTGTGGGCCTAGACGCTACATACAGATTGTGAGACAACTACCAAGCCGCAAGTGAAAATATGGAGTCTTCAGCACCAAGATTCCTCTTATGCTCTGGTGTTGGGATAATTTATGGCATAGCAGGGATCATGGGTCAGTTTGCCAAGGAAGAGAATAGGTTTGAACAAGATAATGACTCCAAACACTCCAGTAAGTGAGAGCAACAACAATATCAGTACCAGTCCAGTTTATTCATGTAGATACTTTTTTCATGTTTAATTTTGAACACTTTGGTCTTCCATGTATTCGGATCTTGATGTGATTTTTGAATACAGTAACATTTCTGTGTGAGAGAATAGCAGGAATGACCAATTAATATTCCTGCTTAATACAAACTATGTGTGAGAGAAATGAGTAAGTCAGGTAAAGAAGTGAAGTAATGTTTTTTTTGTTTTTTTTATTAAGATTGACACATGTTGATTTTATCTTAATTTTTACTCTGTGGAATGAGAGGTAAGGTCTGTCAGCTGAACTGTGCCTGAAGAAATAGTGCTCAGAATTTTATATATATTGATCACTTGCTGTTGCATTAGAGGTAAATGACAACAAAGTCATGTTATTGGACTAAGAATCAGTGTTTTAAGATGAAAGAATCCGTATTGAGATTTTTTTCTAAAAATGAAAAATACATAATTCATTCTGATGAATTACATATTTTGAATACATTTTAATCTCCCTGAATGTAGTTAGTTAGAAGTAAAAAAAAAAAAAAAAAAAGATGGGTAAAGTTTGTATAGGGCCCATAAAGAAATGCACCTTTGGAATCTTTCCTTGACCAGATGTAAAAACCCAAAATTCACATCCACCTTACAATAAAGTGGATATGTTTGTTGAGCTTTTACCTTCACAGTAAAAATATATACTTTATTTTATAGATCTTCGTTATTTTTTTTTCTAATGTTTGTTGTTGCTTCAGATTTTTGACACTAGCGGACTTCCATAGCTTCCGCTTTAAAACCACTTAACCCGCTGTTGGTCATGTGAGTTAGGCGGCTGCAGTCTGCTGTGTGCAGTTTGATTAGAACCAGCGGGATTTTACCAGGTAACGCTGCTCTGTGTTGTTATTCTGATGTTAAAAACAACTAGTAGCTGCAGAATAATGACGGGATAATTAACAGAGAATATGTTAACGTTGAACAACTGCAGGAGTTTCCGTACCTGCTAGCATTAGCTCCAGTATTAGTTCTTGTTTATGGTTGTGATTGAAGTTTATTCCCTTTGTTCACTGAGGGTTTTATCAGCAGCATGAGGCTGGTGATTCTGGACGACTATGAACTGGCCAGTGAGTGGGCAGCTAAATACATCCGAAACAGGATCGTCGAGTTCAAACCTTCTGCAGACAGATACTTTACTTTGGGTTTACCCACAGGTAAACAGACTCCCTTTTACTGTATTTCTCTAAGTAGCGGTGTTTTTGGTTTCACTGGCTCTCATGTGCCGTGATTCTGGCTTTGTTTCAGGCAGCACTCCGTACGGCTGTTACCAGAAGTTAATAGAGTTCCACAGAAGTGGAGACCTTTCCTTTAAGTATGTGAAAACCTTCAACATGGATGAGTACGTAGGTGAGTGCAATTTAGTGCGCCTACTGGAACGAAATCATTAGAGCTGGAAGTAGAGAAAAACAAGTGCTGTTTTTTTCTCTCTTTTTTTTTGTACATGGCTATTGTAGTTCACTAAAATAAAGGAATGCAAAGGCTGATGTGTATGAAATGCTCATGTTTGATTAAAGCTAAACTCTTCAGAAAACATGGACTGCACATCACCCTTAACACACCATCTCCTTTTGTGATAAATGGCAACATTATGCTGTGGGGATGCTTGTTCATCAGTTGGAAAATAAGCAGTGTCCTAGAAGAAAATCGGTTTAAGCAAAAACACTTGGGACTTGGGTGGAGATCTGCAGTCCAACAGGGCAACGCCTCTAAACATACAGCAAGAGCTATGAAGCAACTGTTTAAATTAAAGCATGTTTATGTGTTAGAATGACACTACCAGGGCTCAGACTTTCCATACCACTTCACTACTTTGAGGGTATTTTGCAAAGAGTAATTGGGCAGAAATCTCAGTCACAATATGTGGATGTAAACTTCTAAACACTGCTGGGTATTACCTATGTTATTTTGAAGACTTAAACTTTTAGTAAAAAGTGGTTGGAAAAAAAATGTAAATTGAAGTTATTTCAACCATTCTGATTGTTTTTTTTTCCTCATGTCTGTTCTGTTGCTTTGATTAAATCTGTTGTCTGAATAGCACCTTTTTGTAGGGCTTTGTTTTTTTTCTTTCTCCACCTCGCCCAAGACTGACGTTTCCGTGCTGACAGAGACAAGAATTCTGCCGCCTCTGTTTTTGAATCGATGAGATCAAATTTCAGTCATAAAAGTTAGTTGCAAGAAACCAATATATAGCAAAGTAGAGCCGGTTTGAGGCAAAATTACCTAATGCTTGCTAAATTTTCTTAACTCCCTATTAATTTCTAAAATGTATTTGCAAAAATGGCAGATTTTTATGTGACCGTAACAAGTTAATTCCTGCAAGAAATCAAAAGTGTATTCCTTGAGTGTTCACCAGCTGGAGACGGTTGGTCTTCTTCTCTTATTGACACAAACGTTTTCGTCCTGCAGGTCTGCCTCGTGCTCATCCGGAGAGCTACCACTCCTACATGTGGAACAACTTCTTCAAGCACATCGACATCGATCCGGCCAACGCTCACATCCTGGATGGGAACGCAGAGGACCTAGAGGCTGAGTGCAACGCTTATGAACAGAAGATCGCTGCGGCTGGAGGGATTGAGCTCTTTGTTGGCGGTGAAAATTAAATATTTTTTTTTTATTCACGGTTGTGCAGCTAATTTTTGTTTTGCTACAGATTTTAACTGATTACAATTTCTCTGTTAAAAGCTGTAATGTAAAATAAAAATGGAGCATGAAAATATTTTTTACAGTCTTTTGTTAGGTAAATTAGGAGCATAGGAGAATGCTCACATTATGTAACACAGCAGTTGTTGGAAAACAAGATTTTCCTGCTTCAAAACAAAGCTGATATGATTTCAGTTAACATTCGAAATTGTTCTTAAAACATCATATTAGCGTCCAATCCAGCATATTTAACTGGCTGGCCAAAGTTTCAGAAATGCGTGAAAATGGCTGACTTTGATTCTTCACTCTGTAACAATGTCCACACCAAAGAGTGGTGCTTAAATGATATTTAACAGCCTGGTAGGTCTTAGTCTCTTGCATTTCCTGATGGTTAAAAAAAATAAAAATAAAAAAATCAGTTATTAGTTCAGAGTGATCATACAGACGTAAAACTTCTCGTTACTGAAAGTTCCTGTTGGAATGGTTTCATGTTGACATGAGGCATCTTGAATCTCTCATCCCATCCTCAACAGGAATCGGCCCTGATGGCCACATCGCCTTCAACGAACCCGGCTCCAGCCTCGTTTCCAGGACCAGAGTTAAAACTCTGGCGAAGGACACCATCGTGGCGAACGCTCGTTTCTTTGGCAACGACCTCTCCAAGGTTCCTACCATGGCTCTGACGGTGGGAGTGGGAACCGTAATGGACGCCAAGGAGGTCAGTCCACCCTGTTTCCCCCCCCCCAGACATGGAAGCTCTGCCTCCACCTCATTGGGTTTTTTAATCTCCTGCTCTCCTTCAGGTGATGATTCTGATCACAGGAGCTCACAAAGCGTTCGCTCTGTACAAGGCCATCGAAGAGGGAGTGAACCACATGTGGACGGTGTCGGCCTTCCAGCAGCACCCGCACACCATCTTTGTGTGCGACGAGGACGCCACGCTGGAACTCCGTGTCAAAACTGTGAAATACTTCAAAGGTACTGGCACATCCTGTTTATGGAAATGAGGTGGACGATGTCTTAGGTTTTTTATTTTTATTTTCTGGGTTCTTGGAGGGCTTTGTGTACAAGAGGAAACATTTCAGACTTCATTTTGAATTTAGAGAAGCTAAAATCCTTATAATTCTCATTAGAACTGTTTTTGCAGTTTTAGATTAGCTAAAGGCTTTAGATTTAAATTATACAGTTTTATGATTTCAAATAATTCCAACACTCCAGCCTAAATGTAACACGTGCAATGGGGTAGTTTTTCTGCATCACCCTAGAATGGAATACTTAAATTTTTAACAATATTGCAGAAGTGAAAGATTTTCTGGAAACATTTTTAATGAGATTTAAACATGTGCTTGTCAATGATAAGTTTACAGTTTTCCTGTAAAGAAACATGTCAACCATGTTTCCAGACTCAGCAAAAATTTTATTTTTTTTCATCTCTGCTACATAACTATGCATTTAATACTTGTGTTTTTTTTTCTTCTTTTTTCTTTTTACTGCAGGTTTAATGCATGTTCACAATCAACTGGTGGATCCAGTTCTCAGCATGAAGGACCAGTGAAATCAAGATACGATGTCGCTGGATGATTCATACTGGTAGAGTTCCACAACCAAGGAGCTTCCATTGTTACTGCCAAACAGCTACAGGTTGTTACTGAGAGCCAGCAGGTCAAGTGTGTTTGAAATCCAATTATGAAACTAGTTTTGTTTTGTGCATAGGAATTGAGGAATTGGAGAACTTTAAAAGCAAAACACTCCGTCTCTTTTGAGCTATAAACTTGTATGAAGATGTTTCTTTATATTGTTCCAGCATTCCTTTCATGTTTTTTTTTTCTCCTTAAGTCACCTTCCCACTTGGGCTTTTTGCACACACTTGTACTGTAGTCACTTCTTATTTTACAATAGGAACAAAACAAAAAACAAAAAAACAAAACAAGTTTGTTAATTAGGATTTTATTCATTTTTGTCTTTCAGAAATGCAAAATAAAATTTGTCTATTAAATCAAGAAATGTTGCAATGCGTTGGTGTCTCTATATGTTGAGGGACATTTAGAGTTTCTCCACAGGGGGCAGAAATCAAAAAGCTTTGAGAACACTTAATTTACTCAACCATTAAGGGAAACACTTAGATTAACTGAACTGTTTTTTAAACTTTTTTTAAATTTAGATTTTTCTGCTTACAGCTAATAAAAACATAATGTTTAAGATTCAAATACACATATTTAATGTATGTGGGCTTAATTAAAAGTTTAATAGTTGCTAAAAGCTTGATTTCAGAAGATTTTTTTTAATAAGCTTGACAGTAGTCTGCAATTCCTTTTACTGAGGTGAAACTGCATGTCTTGTGTGATTTTTGTGTGGCAGATTTTGCTTTACTCACTTACACTCCACAAACTCTGTTATGGGTTTCAGAGGAACACAATGAAACATTCAAGCTCTGTAGTTTAATTTAATTGTATGAAACCCCTTTCTAAAATGACTTGACAGAAGGAAAAAAAACTGCAAAGGAAGGAAAGATGATTTGTTTTAATGAACATTGTGGTATTTAAAATACAAAAACAAAGAAGATGTTTTCATTTAGTTGAGTGCTTAAATTTCTTCTGTTATCAAGACTGAACTGCCTGAAAACCAGCAAGGCTTAGTGTTAAAGATCAGATGGCTAAGCAGAATGTGATGCAACTGTCCTACCAGTCTGTGTGAGTGACAAGCAAGTTTACAGACTTGATCTGTCTGCTACATACAATGGTGCTGTTCATTTCAGCATCTTGTATCCAGAATGCTGTTTGTTCTTCATGATTTATATTGTATGACCATAGAGTTTTGATAAAGGTCTCCGTCAAATCGCTAAGGGGTTTTAAATCTGGAAATATCTGGAGATATCAATGTGGCCAGTGAACACGGTGCAACAGTGAGCCGTCCTCAAACACTTTGTCATCAGAAATATCAGTGTTGTGTTGCAGACTGAATATAATTTATGCAAATTAAAGACACCACAATGAGCATCTGTACTTGTTAGTGTTGCACTGATAAGTCATTATGTACACTAAGCTTAGCCCATAGAAAGAGTCTGTTTTCACTGACTGTTAATTATCAGCTGCAGCTTCATCAGGACAGACATCACATTGATAGCTGTTCTTTAAAAGAGCTCTCGGATCCAACATCTGTTGAATTCAACACGAAGCAGAGGACAGCTGAACCCGCTGCAGTGGGAAATGACTTATTTAGTCATCTTAAATGCAAAAATACCAGAAAAAAAAAGTTATTTGTAATGATTTTTATTTTTTTTTTTATTTTATTTTATTTTAAGAAAAGTCCAGCAGACATACTGCCTTCAAGACCACATCTATTTACCAGGGCTGTCCATGAATCTTTCACCTAGAAAATGAAAATCAGCATTCTGCACTTAATGCAAAGGTGTGGCTCAGAAAGCTGAAGGCTTGATGTTTAAACTGACCTCAGTCAAAATGTTGGAGGATTTAGACATCAAAATGAAAGCCTTTTAAGTTACTGCTGAGCATCTTAATATCTTATATCTTACGCATAGAAGACATTTCTTATGATGATTTAGTATAAATTAAATTAATCAGCAGCTTTGATGTACAGAGCGTAGCCAAACACCAGCAGACAGAGAGAGTGAGATATGACTTAAGTAAACATCTATCTTGAAAAGTTTGTTCCTAATTACTGAGGACAGAAAGAACACAGTAGCTTCAAGATTTAGATTAGAAAAACACTAAACATGTGTCATGGTGTTTAAAATATAATAATTTGGGTCAGATGGAAATCTTTGTCCAGTGACATTCATGCAGGAACCATCACTGACTTTACGACGTGTTTGCAAGCTGAGTGGAACAATATCTGAAACTTAATGGCTTGGTTTCCTTAATATCAGAACATTTTCTGTCAGGAATGCAAGTACTGATGGAATATTAACAAATTAAATGGATTCGAAATATTTAATATCTCAGGTTCGTGTTGTTGGCAATAAAATGCAAATTTAAATTCTTGAGCTTTTCCACTTTTGAAGTTTCCTTTGTCGAAACTAAAATGAGACCGGCTCCAAACACTAGATGGCAGCAGAGTATCATACCGTCACGGTGAGATTTCGGCTCATTTGAATCTGGCAGCTGATGCTCTAATGGAGAAGCCGTGATCTGTGGTTTAGTGTTGGCTCTCTGAGATCAAATGAAACCCCGTTCACATTACAAAGATGTCGCACTGTCGCATTGAGTTTATCTTCAGGATGATCTCAGATGTTTTGTGTTCTGGAAACACGCTTCCCAGACACCCTGGTTCATCAGCTCAGAGTTTCTCTCAGAACCAGTCCGATCATAAACAGGCACTTTTTGCATTTTGTAATATCTGAATCCTCTGCAGCTGATTAGATATGACATGGATGAACATCGGATAATGACTGAATGTGCTGAGAACTGATTAAATGTGATAGCAATGCTCCTGCGCTATTGTTTGTTTTCTCACATGGACCAGTCAGAGTCTGATGACTGAAATAGATCAATACACCCGCAGGGATGTAAATAAACCCAAAGAATCAGCAGGAGTTGATGTTTGCTGTCTCTCATTACTTTCTGGGCCAGTTTTCAGTCCATTACTTCTTACTGATGACCTTCTTCTTTTCCTAACAGAACTTGATGTGATAATAATCAGCCCTTGTAACAGTGATTTATCAGCAGCTGCTGTTCTTGATGGTCCACTCTGTTGATCTGTAGCCCATCTGTGCAGCTTCGCTTCAAGGCTGAGACATTAAGTGTTCGCTGCATGTTTCATTTAAAGTTAGCCCATGTCATATCTGTTTTCTATCGGAAAATAAACAATGATTATCAAGATGAAGCGAACTTTGAATACTTCTTTGCCAGAAATTAATCTGGCATCCATTGAAAGAAACCCCTGAAGAAAGAAAGAATGATTCAACATGCAACTCCAATGATGCTTAAAAATTTTAAATAACTTAGTGGATTCCAACAATCTGTGCTCTGAACCTCAACTGTTGGCATGAGCATAAGAAAGATAGAAAGAAATCATGAGCCTAAGTGGCTGAAATTAGCTTTTTCTGCAGGGTTCAGAGAGGAGTTTCTGCTTTTTATTGAAAGGAGTCAGCTGAAGGGGTTTGGATGTCTGCTTGATGCGGTGTGAGGCATCTCAACCTCTTACGGCAGACCAGGAAATGACATGAAAGAAAAATACTTCATTGTTGTTAACCGTTTTTACACATAGTCTGAATTGATTGGAGTATTGGAGTTGAGAAAATGTCAGGGATTAGATTGTGGAAAAAGTTTACAGAATGGGTTAAGTTATAAAACAATGTTCTAAGTTTTGAACATTTCTCAGAGCACTATTGAGATTTTAATTTCAAACAAAAAAGTTATAATCCATGAATAATTTTCCTCTTACCTCAAAGGTGTGTATTACCTTGAATTGCCCAATCACATAATCTAAATGACAAATTTCAAAGTTCCAGTCTCTAATACCGTGTAGATGTGGCGCACATTTCTGTTTTTTTCCCTCAAACATCACTATTATCAAGCCTTCATAATCAGATCCAACATGCATATTACATCCTAATAAGTTTATTATGCCTGGAAATCATTTGCATAATGAGCAAACTGATGAGCATCCAGGTTGATGAAGATTGGTTCATCTGAATGTGACATTTCTGCTCCGTTTTATTCAAATGAGACTCTTTAAAATGGAAATTGGAAATTGCAAAACAGTCTGTAAATATATTTAAGACTAAATGAAAGCGAACAAATGTGCATCCATCTTGTTTTTAATCATATAGTTGATATATGAACAGCTTTTCACCGATCTCCTGAGAGGCACAGAAACTTTGACGAGTCTAAGTGTGAATAATGGGAAGCTCCAGGAAGCCTCCTGAGGGGGAAAGTTTAGTTTGATTAAACTCCAAGCAGTCAAAGATGACGACTTCTGACAGCTGGAGACTCGATTCAGTTCCAGGCAGCAGCTAAAGTGGCTCCTTGTGGGTTTCACGAGCTTTCTCAGAGGTCTGTCCTGCAGAACTGAATCTGCAGCAGCTGTTCGGCTGATGCCCAGCTGATATTTACTGGTGCATCAGGGGGAAACTGCCTCATCAGTTTATTTACACCAGAAATAATTAGTGTTCTCATACTTCAGGCACATACGTTGTACAATCCTGAATACAGTGGATGAGGCGGGGGAAATGAAACTCATTAAATCGAAGACAAGGTTTAGTTTTTACATATTTTTAGCTGTGTTTGCTATTTTCCTGTTAGGCTTCTAACTATTTCCTGTGATTCCTCCCAGCTCTGTTCAGCTGCCTCCCATCCACAATCAGTCCACCTGTCCTCAATCAGTAATCCCGGTGCTAAGTTCTTAAGTTCCCCGGTTTCCTGCACTTCCTGCTGCTTGTCATTCTAATTTTGTCTTTGGATTTTTATCACTTTCAAGGTTGGACTAAATGGCACATAAAACATACAAAACTCTTTAAATGTAAAGGGCATTTGTCAAGATGAAAATCTGTAAAAATGAAAAAGAAATGCATTTAAAAAAGTACAACTGAGATTTATGATACTTTCAAAGATAAATAAATTTAAAATGTACATTTGTGAAATAAAAAATCACCTTTTGAGGCGTTCCCACTAAAACAGGAAGCATTTTCCTGTAATGATGATGACTGCATTTTTGTCATCGTTGCGTTTGTTTGATATTTTTCCTTAAAAGTGAATTTTGTCAGTGTATACATATATTACAGCTGATGAGGATTTTAAAATGCAACAATAAATGTATTCTGCATGAAAGCTTTACTCAAACCTGGTGCTTCAGAAGACGGTCTTTCTTCATCTTTTAATTTCAGAGTTCCAGATTTTCTATTTTGAAGTTATAAATTGCTGTTTTCTGATTTTTTAAAAAAAAAAAATCTGTATTTTTCATATACCTGTAAAAATACAGACATATGTTTTACTCTTACATACATCATTCAACACAGCATAACTCTTTAGCTCTGGCCTCAATTTAAAATGCTTTATTGATCAAAACCCTCTTTTTTTAGAGGAGTTGTTTTGTTGTGGTGTCTCTCTTCAAATTAGTCATGATCTTTCTGTTATTTTAAACAAACTCATTTTTGAATTGTCAAGCTTCTCTTTCATGACGCAGATCCATGCTGCGTTTTCACTTCTGAGAAATAAAATAATAAAAAAAAGAAATAGCTCTTGAATCTCTAAGATTATTTCTGTAAAACCAATTTTATCCAAACAAATATTTTTCCACCTGACTGTGAATCATCAGCACATCATGTCTGCTGCACACATTGACGCAGGAAGCCGGTTCTGACCCGACTGCAGCTCACTGAGTATGCTATTCATGGTCAGTGTGGCTGTCTGGTCTGCTTCCATGGAAACTGAGATTTCTGTGATCAGGAGAATGAAAGTAATTCAACACATCTGACACAACACATCAGTTTTACTGCAGGAGTCCATTTTTTATTTTTTTTTTTAACCAGGGTTTCTCCTCTCTCACTGATTGGCAGATGTTTGAATGTCAACAACAAGCTGTTTTCAAAGCCTGTTTCGTCACAGGAACACAATGAGGCTGCTGTGTCTCTTTATTTGTAGCCTTGTACAAATAAAGATTTGCTTCGCATCATGAATCGATCCATGTTCGCCCCTTGAACTATCTAAGATAGTCGGCCCAGCGTATTCTTATTTTAAACTTTTCATAGACCATCTGAAAATAAATCGCATGCTACTTCTTTGCAGACACGTCGCAAGTCTAAAGTGTTGTGAACAAGCAACTAAAAATAAAAAAAAAGAAAACAGAACAGAGGCAGGTGATCATCACCAAACTCATTCATAAGCTTTGCTTTTTTTTGTAGTCCTACATGTCACATTAAAAGTGCTACCTAGCTCCTTCAACCACAGATGCTACAACCACAGACTTTGGATAGGCCACAAAAAACTAGTGCAGTTGCACCTGCTTTTATTTTTGCACACTGAAATCTTTGTCCAATCTTTTTTGCAAAACAGTTCAAACTAATTCAGATTATGTCTGTTGTAAATGATTATTTTAGTAATAGCATCATTTATTAAATATTCTATTAATAGCGTAATCAAATAAACAATTTTAGCAATACTGGTCAATTCTCCCAGATATTGGCACAAAGTTTCATATTGGCGCATCCTTAACAATTACACTTCTGCAGCTTGAAAAATTCACCAGTCACAATAACAGCTCACTTTTTAAGTCAACCTGAACAAAAATTGCACAAAACTCTAAAATTATATTCAGTGTAGTAATAATAATACTAAAAAGAAGCATTCTCACAAAGTTGCTTAAAAATATAGATGCATGCTCCAGTTTTTAGTTCATGCAAAAAGCTTAACTATGCAAAGGGAAGGTTAAACACATATGTGTTTGCATAGCATATTCATGCAAAGGGAACCTTCCCTTTGCATAGCTCTTGTGTTCATATGAGTGACAGGAACTCACACATAGGAGCACATGCCAGCTTTTTACACAAATGGTTGCAACAAATGCTACCCATTTGTTGCAACCAGGATAGTAGGAAACTTAACTTTCACTTTTGTCCTAATACCCACTTGAGCTAAGCATCAGCTACAGTGCACATACATACATTCCTGATCTGAGTCCACCGTTGGTAAGGACATTGGAAGAGATACATACAGCGTTAGAGAGACAAGCTGAAACACCATTACACTCTGAAATGGGTGAAGCAGGAAGGAGCACCTGAGGTCTCCTGGAGATAACACCAACAGGGGCCGGTTCACAACCCCAGACATCTGGACTGAACAGCAACTACCACACGAAGAACTGACAGGAGATGGTAAAATGGGACAAGAATCCACAGTAAAAACTCTAAGTACTTTTGCAAGATGTAAAAGCTCTTTCACTTCAACTGTTTATCGGTTGATTTTGACTAAATATTTATCTGAATATTGACAGAACAATATTTTATTGATGAATGATGCAAATACTTTGTATAAAATGCATAAATGAGAAATTATATTAAAATATACGTATTCCATTAAATATTTCAGGTTTTATGTTGGTGGCTGAATCTGCATTTGTGGCCATTAATGCAGCGCCCACATGCTGAGAAATGAAACATCTGCTCTCCTTTTAATTTATTTCTGAAATGATGCCAGTGGATTTAATCTTATTGCAGACATCTGTTTAACCATGTGGATGATTGAGAATCTGAGAAATGTTTAGTTCATTGGACAGACTGCAGGAAAAATCAGGGAAGCCAAACTTCTCGGTCCACTGATAGAACAAATAAGATCGAAGACCCAGAAGGATAGTGTATGGAAAATCAGTCATTCCACTCAGTTGAGGTATTCTCTGAGTTATCTGTGATTAAAAAGGGTCTTTGTTGGTATATTTATCTTAAAAATCTGTTTACTTTTGCCTGCATGTCCCTGAAGGCATCCCCTGCAGCTAGACATGAATAACTGAGACTTTGCTCCTGAAGGGGATTGATGATTCCAAACCTGGAGAGACTCAGCTTCTATTGTGTTGCACAATATGCTTCTTAAATAACGAGGCTTGTTGCATTAATAAATCATGTGGCATCTGAAGGAGTGCAGATTGATATTCTATGTGTTTAACCGTGAGGCGGCGAGTTGATTGATCTAAAATTGCTGGTTTTACAAAACAGGAAAGAACTGACATGAACCCTAGAGAGCCTCGGTAAAGTATTCACACCCTATCCACATTGTGTCATATTACAACCACAACCATCACCATATTACTTCGAGATTTTAAGTGATCGGCCATCATAAAATAATGTATATTCGAAATATGAAATAAATAAATAAATAAATAAACGTGATTTAAAACTTTCTACACATAAACATTTGAACATTCTTCCCGATTTTACTTTCAAATCTCGAATCTGGTGTCGCATCATCATCAGCGGTATTTGACACGTTCCTGAAGCATTCGCTAAAAATGAAATGACAGCCTTTGAGCTTCAGTGGTTAAAATCCAACCTGCAGAATAGAATTAGAAGATGAACTCTTCTTGCAGACACAAAATGATTGCTCAGTCAACCTTCATTGGTCTTTGATTGACAATGAAAACACTCAGCCTGTCACTGTGCTACATTAAAATATCCCAGAGGAAACACTGAATCTGGTTCTCATCATTGTTCTCCATGTCACACGGTTGGATAAACACCTTTTGTCAAGAAGAAATGGAAGTCGCATGGGAAAATAGACTTTGTCCTGTCTATAATTCATTCAAATAATCCTACATATATTCAGTTATCCCGCTATGAATTAAATTGCCAGCCTTTTTCTGGAAGAACAAACCACAGACGAGTACTTGTCTCCACTGCAGTGGTCTCAAACTCCAGTCCTCAAGGGCAGTTTTGCCATTTAAATCAATTTTGTACGACAAGGGACACATCTAAAAGTTAAAAGAATGCACTTTGAGACCACTGCTTTAAGTCAAATGCAAAGTTTATGCTCTTTAGACAGAACTCTTTTACATATTTACACATTTCAACTAAGAAACCATTGACAAACCTAAAAAGGGTCTTTTGTGAAATTCTAACCAGAATCTATCCACTAATAGTGCTATAAACAGAAAGATTTTGATTTTGAGTTTGGTTTGAGTTGCTAAATATTAAAACCTGCTAAAACATGACTTAGTCTGACTACTTATTAAACGTCCACTGCTCTACTTTTTTCTCAACGTGACATTGTATCTATCTCTGTTCTTAGGCCATTTAACCTATTTTTGGGGATAGCGAGCCAAAGTCAGCATGCTGGGTAAAATCCCACTGGATCAAATCAACCATGACTATTGGTCCATTTTAAGCCACTATGATGTTTTATAAAACAAACCCAAATTGGATTGTTTTGTACCAAGCTGTTTTAACAGTTGAGGGCCTCAAAAGTTTCATGGTGATTTTCACCTTGAGACTTCCTGAACTGTTTAGGTGTTTTGTTTGTGCAAGTTGAACTAAACAGCCAAGAGTCTGAAAGTCCTTCAGGTACATTTGTCAAATAAAGTACAACATTGTCTACAGGGTAAGCAATGTAGAAGTTACTGGGACTTTGACCAGCACTATTTGTCTCTTTCATAAATTACCACTTAGTCTGTTAAAAGGTCCAAACAATACATTAGGCTGTTACCACACATCTAAAGTTTAGAGTTTATGGCAGTTTAAATGCATATTTCGGTAAAACAGAAACATGCCATTACGATCTTGTGATTGGTCTGGGCCCAAACGATATTCTATTTGGGCCCAGCTCCTGATCTTTAGGTGAACTCTTTGCCACAACATCAGGTTATCTTTCCTGCACACAGTCGAGTTTTGTCAATACATTTTGCTCAGTGAGGCAATCCCTCACGCTGTCAACATAAGCACCCCAATTAAGCAGCACCTAAGGCTTCAATGTAGAAGGAAATTAGTGTAATCTATTGCCTCCACACTGCTGGTTTGCAGCGCTGCAGAACATTTGGTGGAAGACTGGGAAAATGGTACATTTCTTCTTCATTCTTTAAAAAGGCAAAGGCCATCAAGTAAAGTATTGCCACGGACATATATGTCTCATACATTTTTCATTATGCATTTCAGTGAACGAATGGCATGCCACACTTCCCCCCGGGTACCTCATGGATCTGCAACAAGAGAGATTTCTGGTAGGGCTGCTAAGATTAGCTCTATTATTTATTAAAGTTGATAGATTGTAAATGTCTCCATGAAAATGTCCCATGTCTATCTTTATCTCCCTGATCTCCGTGTGTGGGTGGATAACTACTTGTACAACAGATCCTGTGAGAGGAGAGCTGAGGTTTTAGATAGCAGAAAATCTCATTTAGATCCAAATTCTACATCCTGAGATGCATGTCAAACCAGAATAACGACCTTATTTCTTTCAGAACACATGCGTAGCATGCAAAGGCAGGAGACTCCTCGTATTTCATAATCTGGAAGAGAAAAATCTTGGTAGGCTCAGCTGGTGAAGGGCTCTGCTAGGAATCCTCAAAGGGTCCAAAGCTGGAGACACGTGAGGATGCATAAAAAGGGATTTATCATCCTTCAGGAGGCTTAAAAACAAGTGCTTTTGGTTTAGTGCCTAAGGGTGGAGTCAGGGGCTTTACACAAAGCAAAGTGTGCTGTAAAATATTTAACTATATCCGAGTCTTACTGACTTCTACTCCAACTTTTCTACTAAAAGGAAACAAAGCCTGTTTTTGTACTCCTCCATTAAAGCTTTCATACAATTTTATTTACATATATATTTTTTTAAACTGTCACTATGTTTTGACAGGCAGATAATTTATTAAAAAAACAACAAAAAAAAAACAAAAAAATAAACGAGCTCCTGCTTCCTCCCTGTTGTTCCACTGCCATCTGCAGATTTAATACAACGGAACAAAAACAACAAATTTCTAACTTGTTACTAGTCTGTTTTAACCTAGCTGCCTCGGAGTGATTACCTTCTTTATTGGCGATAACTGAAAGGCTACTTGAAATGGTTCAACAACGCAGGGGAAAAAAAATGTTGTTTAGTCTGTATGCAAAAGAGCATATAGAAGATTTAGTAGAAAATAAATGAGTAAGAAAAACATTGTTATCAGCCAGGTTTTCAATATAAGGTTAAGAAGCAATAAGATGTCAGTGGAAAATGTGTCACCAGTTTCAGAAAACCTTCAGAGTTGCAGATGTTTTTTTTTTTCTCCTTGTTCCTTCTTTTCTTAAAAATAAAACTCATACGTAGCACTGACTCAGTGTGGCATATGGGGAGTTTGTTCTGTTGGCTCTGCAAAAATACACTTAGATGTGTTGTTGTGTTGCTGGGTCACTTTGCCCTCCAGCTAATGTCTACTGCTACTTGCTAGGTTGTTGAGAAACATCTTTTCTGTAGGTGGTGGATGATCATTTTTTTTTGTAAGAAAAAAAAATGGCTTTAGGGTTTGAAAATATGCTATGTTTTTCGGTGCACAACTTTGCGGGAAGTTTGATGAAAGCTATGTGAAACTGGACAGGAACAAAAATCATCAAATGGCTCCCCACATCTCTAATCTGCATGCACTTTAAAAAGAGGTGGGCAGCAGCTGATTAGCTGCTGAGTTGAAGCTGAGGAGCTTTGATTGACCTTGTTTAAACTGCTGATGCCAAAAGAACAACGCTGCCAGCGAGTCTGACCCTGAGAGCAGGGCGCAGCCAGGCAGGACAAACTAAAAATCTTTACTCCTGTCAGTTGAAATCTCCTGTGTTCAGAAACAAACTAAGGTCAAGTCTGACTGCATGCACGCTCGCTGTGAGGTCAGGGTGAGAAGTTGTGTACAGATCTTTACAGAAATATTCGGTGTTCATTCCAAGGAAGTGGCGGAACCTGGAAGAAACTTATGACCTGGTAGAGATGATGAAATCGAAGGAGTCTGCACTGGAGTCTACAGCCTGAATCAAAGCCATAAAGATGATCCCACAGAGCATGTTTATATCCTCTTTATTCTTGCTTCCTTTTATTCCTACACAGTTCTCTTAAGGTCCCACCATTGTATTTCAAGGCTGTGACACCTTTATTATCGTTTGCTCAATGCTGTTACATATTTGCTGTTACGTTTGGGACCACTGACCCAGTCTTTGTTCCTTGTTGGGCATGTAGCATTACATTTGACTCGAGAAACCTTTAGAGACCTGGGGATTTGTTGCTCAACTCAATGGCTTACACGATGCCCAAATACTTTAGCTGCAAAACAAGCCTGATATGAGGTTATTTGTAGGAAGAAGAGACTTTCTCTTTCAAGCCTTGAGAGCATGCAATTCATGTTCAGTTCTCTTCTACTTGTCCTGTCACGAACTTTATAATTTAACCTGTTACTCATGCCTGTAGCATCTGAGACTGAACTCGAACACACATTCCTGCAAAGATTGGAAGCTGTCTGATGTTTTTTCTACTATCTTTACAATGTCGGGTTTTAAATATTTGGAAATGGCCTTATAACACTTTGGAGACTGATGGAAATGCACCTCTATTGTCCGGATCAACAAACTACCAACGCTGCAGCTTTGTTAAAGATGACAATTCATCAATCAAAAGATTTGATCTGCAGATTCTGGCTGTTACTTTCCCTCCGTAATCCTTTGGAAGCACCTTGGATCGACTTTTTAACCTGACTGTATAAGTAAAATAAAAGCGGCTTAACAGCTCGACGTAAATAGGGCCTAAAGTGAAGACGTGTGTTGTTTCAGCCTTTAATTCACATCTATTGCTCAGTGTGACATTCCTGGAGCTCAAACACTTTTCCCTTCCAGTCAGTGATAATAACCCTTTGCACAGCCACGTTTACCTTTGTCTTAATGTCAAAAAGTGTTTAGATAAACATGTCATTTCTTTCTCTTTTCCTTCCAAGCCTTTCTGTGACGTTTTAAACTGGTTTTGATCGATAGTTTTTTCAGGCTTTCTGAATGTCTTTTGATCTTTCTCTTTGAACTTTGGGTGTTTTTTTTTTTTTTCAATCATTTTCAGTCTTTGAAGTTTACCTTTTAGGTTTTTAAACCACTTCACTTTAACAAGAGCTGCTTGGTTGGTTTTTAAAATTGAATGTGTATATTTAGATGTTGAGCATATGAACGACTGTAGGAGTCTATTTTGCAACAATTATAAGAAAATATTCAAGAAAATCCAATTGCATTGACCCACATTGAAGAATAAAAACCAAACTGTTTTTATTTGATCTTTTAAAGAAAATATAATCTATTTCACTCAGACTGGCTGTAGAATCCAAAATGACAGGCTGGGAGCTGCAGAAATGTTTTATTTGTTGCTGTCTGACGTTACTAGAGAGCAGATGTTGACAGACAGCCACTTTCCTTTTCAAATGCAAGGTGAAGATGACGAGGAGTAACACGAGAGGAAAATTGTCTGAGATCCTTTATTCACATAGCTTGCGACTTTTCCGCTCAGTTTCCCTCCACGTTGAGCACGTTGTTTGTCTTCATTCAAGCATAAACTGTCAGCTAAATCATTCGTACGAGAGGAGCATCTCGTTACGTTTGCAAACTTTGCTAGATGTCATTAACATTTCTGTTCAGCTTGTTTTGGGGTGTTTTTCCTGGAAGAATTTTGGATCAGAAACTGGTTTGAGGATGAGAAGATGCCACAAACAGGTCACTGGTATGTCATAGGCAAGGTTTATATTCTAGTCTTTCAACCAGCAGGTAGGGCAAAACCCACAAACATACGTAATTTACTCAGAGATAGAGGACCAGAGGGTAAAGCATTGAGCCATGAGAGCAGAGTTAGTCATTATGTGCAGCCTGTGGGCTTTAGTGTGTAAGTCAAAGAAAAAAATTAAAACATATCTGATGATATGCAGCTCCACATTACGTTAAAAAAGGCTCTTTACCCAGCATGAGGGGAAATCGTAGAATCTGAGGAGTCCTTCTAAAAGCTTTCCAGCATTTTGCCTTTTTCCCCCTCCAGAACTGTGACTTTTAAGGAGTTGAGATGATCACAGGGAGTATCAGCCTCTCTCCAAACAGCTTGACCTCATCGACGTCAGCCAGGTGTGAAGAGAAAACCCTCTGGATGCCCAAAGAGCCTCATTCACATCTAATCCTCTGCAGGCTTGAAGGTCACATCCTCAGCTGTAACAGAGCTGGATGTCAGAGGACTCCGACCGGTGGTGTTAATCATTTTGTCGAAACGCACCTGAGACGGAGACCAGACTTTCAACAGAGTCTGGCGATAAAAGATCCTTCTGGGATGAAAGCTGAGCAAATGTTTTGTCTTTGCAGACTTTTAGCATATAAGTTAGCAGTGGAGATTTTGCAACGTGACTCTTTTTTCTCTAAAACTGCTGCGGAATGTCAAGGAAAGGAATTGATCAACAGAAAAGGAATTTATTTTATTATTCATCAAATTTATAAATTGTTAATGCAGTTAATCATATTTAGCGATTAAGTGTAATAAGTGGAAACACGTACCACAATTATAATACTTGAATGCTGACATGTGTCAAAATCTGGTTGCACACATCCCAGGCATGGAGAAATCACCATAATGCTGCACAGCTTCACATTTCAAGGTATTTATAGACCTTGAAATGTCTATAAATACATCTATAGACATTTCAAGGACTATAGATGTATTTGATGAAAAGCCTTATGTGTATACATGCTTTGATTGTTGTAAATTGTTCTGTTACCTCTCCCAAGGCTTTCTTACAAAACATTTTAATCCTGATTATTTCAATCAATCAATAAAATTTTATTTGTATATCACATTTCAGCAGAAAGTGCTTTACATAATTAAAATAAAAACAGTATGCGACATTGAATAAACAGTGAGATAGAGATTTTGAAAAAGATTAACAAAGATAAAAACATTACAACCTGCACCCCTTTTAGGACTTCAGTTAAACGTCGCTTAACTGAAGTCCAGATTTTTTTATTTTTTTTTTCAGTAAAAATCTGTCACTCTGCTTCGACCCAAACCATTCCGATAGCAAGTCTTCCTTCAACAGAAAAAGCTGATTTATTGTTTTCAGGGTCAGCAGCACTTAACTCTTTCCTTGTTATCACTGCCCATTTGTAGAAACATCATGTTCCCGTTTCCAACATGTCTCTTCCCTGTGTGTAATTCTTTGGTCAGACTTCAGGAAAGATTAAATCAGGTTTGACAACAGGCATCATAACTGCAGAAGAAATGGACGGGACATAGCTACACTTCCTCCAGTCTCTTAAAACAACATGTGAAGCCAATTATACCACAGGCGTCCAGTTTTTAGGAGAACATGGACTGTGTGCATCCGTCTGATCCAAAGGTGTAACACTGCTATCTCAACCCCCAGACAGGAAGAGGGAGCTTTTGACCTACCCTTTTCCTTGTACCCTGTAATCACGTTGCAGCAGGAAACGACAGTAGGCTTTATTTTCATCCACTCATCAGCACTTGCTTTCAAGCACCTCTGCCTTCCTCCTTCAAGGCTACATGCTAATTGGTACTTGCTATGGTACAGGGAACAAAAATATAAATAAATAAACCTCACTGTACTTGGATTTCTCACCAAGCAGAAGGGAATATTTTTTGAGTTGAATCTTTTTTTTTTCTTCTTTTGCATCAATGGTGGTGATGGTTTAACATCACTTATTTTTTTTTGTACAAGTTCTGGAAACATATGAAGTTTCAATTCTATATGTCAAAATTAGCAAAACATGAAAAAAATCTGTCATAAACCTTAAGGCCACCATTTTATTCAGTGAAGGGAATAAGTAAGCAATGCAAATACATCTGGAAAAGAAAGTCTGAAATAAAACCAGTTGGATTTTATAGGCACTGCTTTATTTTGTCACAGTGTATTGAGTTAGTAGTCACAATACAACATGAGCAACATTTACAGAGAATGATATTGCACACAGATATATGACCGACGCTTTAATATGGCTTGAGTTTTATGAGATTTTTAGCTCTTTGCCGATCATTAGTGCGATGAATGATCAGGTTTCTGAAGATGCTGGGCTGAAAATTACAGCATTTGATTTTTTTTTTTACGATACTTGGAGGAATATGAAACAAATGCCATGATATGCTGGCGTTTCAGAGTAAGTTTTACATACATTTAAAAACTTTCAGCTGGCAGTCATCATTTATACAGTTTTTAAAGCCTGACATGGAGATGTGGAGATGAAAGCTTGTTTTTTTTAAGCCGAGGCAAAGCGGAAGTAGAGTTGCAAAAAAAGTGTAAATTTCACGGTACAACAACAAATTTGATTATATTGTGATTTCAAACAAGTTGGGCAAATTGATGAAATATGTTTTCATTTAGTAGTCTAATTGAGATTATGCATTTAAATCATTACCAGATTACCATTGCAGCTTGGCTTTATGTCACAATATACAAATAAAGACAAAAACAAAACGCTACCATGGTTGGAGAAGAGTTTCTGCAATGCAACCAGAAATATTTTAGTGCATCATCATGATAAGCAAATCTGCTCCAAACCATAGGTTCAAGATTTGATTTGTTTTATTATTTATCAATTTAAAGATTGTACGATTTACACAACAGCAGAATCAAGGACTGATCCCGAAAATGCCCATAAAGTCGCATTTGATCAGTTTTTAATTACGCTCCACCCTGACATCCATACAAGACTTAAACTTTTTACCATCTGCAGATAAATACAGAATTTAATGTGTTGCCTGTGTTTATATAAGGTATATAGTGTCTACTGTCAACATCAGCATTAGCACCATCTGGACCAATTACTATCCAGTTGCATTAGCCAAGTTTGGAAATATTGTTTCTGTTTGTTGCATTTGTGAAATCTGATGTGATTTCTTATTATGTGTGTATTATTGTCTTAATTGAGAACACACAGCCTGGTTCATACTATATCTGGTGAACAAAGCTTTTGTTGATTTTTTTTATTTTTTATTTTGTTGCGTTACCCAATAAGACAAAATAGCGAAACTTATTCTATTTCCAGAAAACAAAATTTATGTTGTGTTCCCAATAAAATGCAGCTTGCATTTATTTAAGTTGACATGAACTTGTTAGTTTTTATCTCGTGGGAACATGTTCCTGTGACCTCTAGAAAACATCTCATTTCATCTTGTTGAGAGAAACAAAGCTTTCTTTATCAGCTAGTGAGGGACATTTTCTTATTTGGAGGAAACCAAGCTTGCTTCATCTTATCTCCATGAAACATCTCGTATCTCCCAGTTATCTCCACTAAATACCACGTCTAATTTTGTTGTCTTGCCGAAATAAATGCTTTATTATTTCTCATGTCAAAATAACCTGTTTAGTTTTCTCTTTATCTCAAAGAAACGGATTGTTTTTGTGTCAGCAATGCTTTATCTCATTTAGAAGAAAAAAATGCTAAAAAAAAAAAAAACCACTTCTGATTTAGTTCTATACTATAATACAGAAATTAATTGCTCAGCTGAAGAGTATTATCCTTCCATCAGCGGATGATGTGTCCCTGCAGGCCACAGCAGTTAACAACATTTCCAGGGTAATCATTTGGCAGCATAATTGTCCTGGTTTCTGATATACAAACAATTATTTTATTTTGATTTCAAAATAATTTACTCCTCTCATAAGAAAATAAGCTTTTTAAGCTTGTAATAACTTGATAGCATGACTGTATGTTAGCTAATAATAAATTATAAATTCCTTTGAGAACAAAAGCAAAGATTATTTAATACAAGAGTTAGCTTTTAGCTAAACAAATGTAGTTTTCGCAGGATACTGCAGAAAATCACTCGGTTCTACACTTCATGCTTGTTTCTTGCTTAATTTTGTAAAATCACATTTTGCTACACTTAGCTGTATGAAAAAGTGTTCTATAGATAAATAAGAATAACACAACAAGCTTTAGCTCAAACTAAGAAAATGTCCTTGTGTGCAGTGGTAATATAGTAAACCCTGCTGCTGCAGAGGACTGTTTGTTCAGTCTGTGGGAGAAAATCAAAAAGTATAAATCAAGCTCTGTGCTGCATGGAAAAACTATATGATTTTAAGCCTCATTTCTAAGGCAAGCCATTTAATCAGTTTAGTGTTGAAGCTTATACCAAATAAAGTGCAATGGAATCCAAAGGGATGCGGCGAGTGAAATGAGGAAACCTGCCTTTAAAGTTTAAACTGTACTTTTAAATAACTTTAGTTTAGACACTCTTTTCCTGATTTGTCCACAGTCAGCTCATGTATCACGTTAACTATCAGTCGGTATGCAAATAAGATATCTGATTAATGAATTGTGCAATATTCATTTTGACTAAATGAACTTGCAGTTGTCCTAAAAACATGAATGCTTGCATAGATGCCAGTATGTTCCTGATTTGATATCTATGTTTCACTCAAGAACGTTTTGTCTAGGCAACATGAATACTATCTAATGTTTAAAACCTTTCATATTCTGATTTGATTTAATCAGAATGAATCATTTCTTTTAAAGATGGACAAATCTGACTTTTTCTTTGCTCCGTTTATAAAAAAAATCACTTCAGTCCTGTTATCAAATATTTTTGTAGTTTAGAAAAAGAACAATAGTCATTGATGGTTTTCTGTTTTTTTGTAAAATACGTGAAAGAGTTCAGAAGCTTGGAAACCAAACAAATCACCACCCAAACCATGTAAGGTGAGTCCAGCAGTGATTGTGCAAGTCTTACATTTTTTCCAAATAATCAGTTTTTTTACTCACACATTGTACTGCACTAGCTGTCAATGGCTCCAAAAGTCACTTAAAGTCAATAGAAGGGAAGTGGAAATATTCAAAAGTAGGCCGCAGCCAAATTTTCTCTCCGTCATTTTGGTTCAGGTATGGCTACAGCAAGTTATCACTAGCAAACATTGAGGAGGAACGTTTGGAGAGGTGACTGATTGGTATTTTCAGTGAGCTGTGGACATCAGAAGGCAATTTAATGGAGCAAAGGACAAACAATATCATCACATAACCGGTAATTATCTTTGTGGTTTGGCTTTTGACTCCTTGCAGAAACTATCTCTCTCTCTCTATGTGTTGTGTCGTCTTCACTCAACCTTTGCTTGTTTCTTTCCCTGAATCTAAGATTCTGCTCGTCATATATGGAGGAAAATGTATCTGAAATGCAGATGATTTTTGGTGGCTGGGGAGAAATCTGGCCTCTTCATCTATTTACTTCCACACACACAGCTCACCAAAATTCCCTGTGTAATAAACAGCCACATATACAATGTATTATGGTTAACAAAGTATTTCTTTATAAAAGAAAACAATGGGTATAGTGGTTAAACTCGTAGTTACAAGTTCTACAGATAGATGATGGACAGATGTCATCATCCACAAATAGTGCTTTCCTATTTTTAAAGGACATGACTCAAAATTATTTTTGTCACAAAACTACACTATAAAATTGTCTATCTGGTCAGAAAAAAAGTGGAAGTGCAGATTTATTTGCATTTTATGTCATTTAAAAAAATAATTTTTAGGTTATGTTGCTTTTAATATGATATTTGGCTATTAAATGCCAATTCACAAAGTTTAGAAGCATTTTAGAGCTGTGTGTTTAAAATGTTTTCTAAATATTTAAAAGAAATTATCATTAGCTTTAAGCAAATAATGAATTCTCACTTTTTGACAATAAAACCATTCATATTAACAACACTTGAAGTTCCATTACTATAGACAAATATGATTAGAGCTCCTGTGCAACACAAAATCCCTCATGAATTCTGCAAAAATGCTGGTTGGGTTTTGGTTTATAAACCAAAAATGTGACAACTGCTTACTGTTGTCACCTTAGGATGAGTTTGTGGGGAAAATGAGACAAAATGTCACCTGAAGCTTTTCATGGCTTGATATCCTCAATGTCTGCAATGACTGAACTCCTTTTAGGTGATGGGAGGGTTTTTTAAAATCACAAAGTGGGAAAAACTGTAAATTAGTGTTTTACACTCTAAGATGTATGAATGCTTGAATAGCACTGAATGCATATGAGACAAAGCATAAAATGGCCTTCTTCTTGTGATCCCAACATTTCCTCTCTCAAGGTACGTTTTATGTGATAGAGGAGTGAACATCTAATTAATGTCAGAAAGATGAAGAACTGAACTTAATCTTTTTGTTCTGCTGCCAGACTCTCTTCAAACTAAAAACAAAAGATGAATAAATGGAAGCTGTGTAATCTAGAACACCAAACTACAAGTTCATTGAAGGAAATGCTTACATCTTTGAACAAATTGCACCCTTTTTTAAAAATGCATGCATTTGAAGGAGAAAATGATCCAAACAGGTATATGTTTTCGTAGACAATCTGCTACTAAAAGCTGCCTGTAAAACTCTATTGCTGTGCTGAAGTATAGGACAACGTTGCTGAGAAGTGCTTTAAATGCCACAGACCTGTATAAAATGATATGCAGCTTTTGTCATGAACATCTTCGGTAAGAAAACAATCAATTTACAACTGGAAAGGTTAAATTACCAGCTGATGTTTGCTTGAACAGGAATAAACTCAAAGCTGTTTTTTGCAACATATAATACATGAAAGTATAAAATCTGTCTGCCATAAAAATAACCATCATCACTCCTGACAGCCTGCAGGAAAAACGCAGAGAACAATTAAGTTGTATTTGTAAAGGTACGATCCCTGACTATTCTGAACAAAATTAATTGGCCATTGTTCAGATGAGTTACTGGCTTTTCAGAGAAAAATTAAGGAACCTATCTTCAAATTATAGGGACAATGTCCCCTCAATTGCAGATGCAAAGTGCAAAGCATGATATCAATGCACAGTAGCAAAGAGAAAATAAACATTTGGGCTGTTGTATTAAAGACTGATGGCAATAGTTCCTCTGTGGAGACTGGAGTTTTACATGTGCAAACACTTTATATCGCGGTTAATTTCACAAAAAAGATCAGCCTAACATTGATGATTTTTCCTGCTTATTGTGCAGGATCAAGATGTTGGAGCTGTTATCACTAATATGCCATGCCTCTCTGCAGCCAGGCCCTTTATATTATCAAAGCAAAAGTTTGCAAAGTTATTTCTAACTAGTCTAAAAGCAGCTGATGCACCTGCAAATGTTAAACTCCAGCTGATTTCAGTTACAAATAAACATTTTTTCTTTTATAAATAAAGATAAGCAATCCAGTAAACTAGATTAAAAAGGCCAAAAGCAGTCGGAAAAAATATCCGCGAGTAAGAATCAATCTTGGAAACCCGAACGTGCATCCTGTTTTCTCTCCAGGCTCCCGATCGGCAGTCGTCGAAGCAACAGAAGAAGCTGGCACAGTCTTTTCCATCCAAGCAGTCGTAGGCATAGTCGTCCTCGTGATATGGAACAATGTTGTTCATCTGCAACAGGGATGTTCCAGGTCGGATATTTACCATGCTGGGAACTCTCTGCTGCAAAGAAGCCACAGTTACTTTCACTGCTCAGTTTAGGAGAATAAAACCAGAGCGAGTCAGATAAAAGTTATTTTTGTACCTGTGCGCTGTTGTTGGCTTTGGACTTCTTGGTCTGCCGGTTGCTGGTGAAGTAGTGCAAGGTCCCATACTCCATGAGAGCAGCGAAGGTGAAGATGAAGCAGACGGAGACGAAGAGATCCATGGCAGTGATGTAGGAAACCTTCGGCAGAGACTTCCTGGAGATGGTGCTCAGAGTTGTCATAGTGAGAACTGTGGTGATTCCTACAAATACAGGAATTAAAAATCAGACACATTATTGTTTTTTTGTTTGTTAATATAAAACATAAAAACAGGAAATTTGCTGAATAACTAGGTAAATTAAAGAAACCCAACAAAAATTAGCAGAAGATTGAAAAATCTATTTTTCGGATTTGAAAAATTCAGTTTGTCATTGTGTGCTGGGACTCTAATTTGATGCAAAAAAGTAAAAAAAAAAATGTATGGTGCAAACATTATGAAACCATTTAGTTTTAGTTTAGCCTGACTTTCTTGTGATCTCTGAAGATGTCCTCTTCAAGTCTTTAAAAGTTTTTAAGCTGTATTTTTCTATATTTTGTTTTTAAAAATCATGTTACAGTTGTCATATTTTCTGTCAAACTGCATTATGAACAAAGTTTAGGACTCAGAAGGAATGGTTGTTGGGACACATCTACAAAATCCTCATGAATTTGGTTCATGAGAAGGTTTCTTTGTTTCTTCCCCTGTCGATTTCAGACTGGCCTGCTTTCTGCTTCCCCATCTCACCTGATACTCATTTACTAATCATCTGTCGCACGTTTGTAGCTTGTTTGTCTTTAGCTTTGTCAGAATAAATCCTCCCTATAGTTTCCTTTGTTCATGTGTTCAGACTGTTGTGCATTAGTTCCTATGTCCTCCAGTTAGTTGAATGGTTGTTGCATTTAAATCTTTAGTCACAGATGAACATGAGAGCAAGAGTCATTTTTAAGTTGGGGTCATTCATCATCTCCAAAGACATTATAAATTCCAATTATTTTTTTAAACAATATCAGTACCAAGAAAACCACAGATTTAAAAAAAACAGATGACCTACCAAGACAATCATTTAGCTATATTAAAAGAAACAAAAATGTATTTGTTTTTATTTTTTATTCTTGGGAAAACATTATAATCAGTTAAGATTAAGGACGGCTTGGTAACCAAAGTAAAGATTACATGTGAGTTCCCCAAGGCTCTATTTTCATATTATCTATTCATGCCTCTCTGCTAATTGTACGGAGTACCACAGGACCTCTTATCAAAATTTTCCTGGTAATGTCGTTTCATTTTTTTTTTGTACAACCACATAATGGTTCACTAAAATCACTTAGTGTCTATGATTTCAATGAGTGGATGAGTCAGAATTTCCTCCAACTTACTGCAGAAAAGGCAGAAGTTTTTTTTTTTTTTTCTTTTTTGGTTCCGAAAATCCAAGATTAATCGACTGTGGTGTGTCATTTTGGTTTATTTGCTCATAAAGAAAGAAAACTTGCAGGACCTCAGTCTGGTAGCATGCTAGAATTTCAGATGGTAAAATTTTGTTAAGATTTCCAACCTAAAGATGTCCGAGCTGGGACGGCATCCTTGTTAATCCAGAAGGACACCCAGGACAAGACCACTATCATGCTGCAGGGAATGTAGGTCTGAATGGTGAAATAGCCCATCCGTCGACTCAAGTCAAAAAATATTGTCATTATGACATATTCCCCTGAAACAGATTAAGCAAATTAAAGATTAAAGGGTGGGGTTTCAACTTAAAGCGGTGCAAAACTAAAAACAGGAAGGCGATTCTGTCTTACCTGACTGAGTGTGTGCCTCATCGGTGGTATTCCTCATCCCTACAAAAGCAAACTGGTAGAGTCTCCAGTAACGCTGGTCAGCCACCTCCACTGCCCGCCTCTGCCACCGATATGTGATCTCGTTTTTTGGGTAACCATCTGCAGAATACCCCAAAACAGATGAAACAAAAGCCTGCCTCACAGCATCAGGTGTTGTTCAACGTAGCTCACACATAGACTGTGCAAGAAAGACGGGTGTAGCCAATGCACCTTAACCCCTTCCACTCATCTCTACATTTGGTCATAGCCATCAGTGTCTCTTGGCACAACCCACTATGGAATATTTCAAAATTTGCTTTGGGCAAGGTTTTGCTTTTGTGCTTTCTGGTTTACTCTACTTTAAGTAAGATAAGCCATTAATGAGACTGAAGTTATGGGATGTTGTTCCACATTAATGCAGTGGAAAACTAATTAGCTAAATCAGGACAAAAGAGGAATTGTTCTTCATCTCATCAGTTGGAAAGGAAGGGCTGTTTTTGATCTAATAAAGTGGCAAAAGGTCTTTCCTATTGTATCCTTTCTAAAGAGCAAGCAAGTTCATAAGCACATTTGGCTGCTATGGCACTGAATGAACAGCAGATTTATCTTATGGCTGGCCCTAAAATGAATAAAACTTCTGACTGTTAAAACTATCAAGAATAACTCAGAAATATAAATACTTCAGTTAGGATACTTAATGCAAAAAGGCACGTCTCTGTCGCCTACATGAATTATGTACCGTGGACTGAATAAAATCAAGATTGAGATCTTTGCTTTAAATCAGAGTGGCTACATCCTTCCTTTACATAGTGTATGAGTGGTTGCTATTCACAGGAAACAGCATCAGGGCAAAGAAGAGGGAAGCATTCAAAATGTCACTGACCTGCTCAGTCACAATACATTTCTTCAAGTTTGCAAATTAAGTTAATTCCAAATAGTCTACTTCACTTTCGGGATCCAGTGGGCACACCTTTTTGTACCCCCACATTCAGTAGCAATATGTGGAAATATTTGCTTCTATTTTGGTAATTGTTTCTTGATCCTGTTTATTAGTTTTGCGATTTTGGAAATTGTCTTAAAAATGCAGAGTGACACCTTAAAGGTTTTAAAAGAGCTGAGCTGAAAGCTCTGGCTTGGGGATAAGGTGAAGAACTTCATTATCAGATGGGAACATGGAGTGAAGGTCCTGCTCCTCTATATCAAAATTACTTGATTGAGGTACTTTAGGCTTCTGATCAGTATGCCACCTCAGAGGGAGACCCAGAACCCACTGGACAAATCTCATCTGGTCTGGGAATGCCTTGAAAGATCCCTGAAAGAGCTGCAAAGGGATTTCTCAGTATGTCAATTTTTACTCTGTAATCTTTTATGTTTTCTAAACAGTTGGCCTTTTTTTCTGGCTTTCCATTACCGTGACAATAGACTTCCAGGAAAGGTCATTTCTTGGTTTCCTTAGAGACCAAATATTACGTTGATGTAAAATATCTATTTTTTAAAAAAATCCATGTCCATCTACTACTGTACTGTAACACAAAAGGTCAGTTTAGGCTTGATTTTATCACAAACTCATGCTGATTTGATGACATTTCCTGTGACTGAACTGGCTCTGACATTTGACATAAACTCAGTGGAACATTCTTTGTATTTTCCACTGGTGTGTGGAAGATTAAGAGCATGATAAGTCATGAGAAGCAAAAGCACAATACAGGAGACAAATGAAGGATGACAGACAGCATGAATCAGACTGGGGAAGGGTGCAGAATTCATTAAGTCTGTCAGCAAAATGGTAGTAGGTGACCTCCTCTTTCTGCTGGTGGAGCAGATGATAGATTGGTACAGCCTCAAGCAGATGGGCTCTCTGGCAAGGAGAATGAACACAGGTGTTGCCATTGTGCTAGTCCCTTGTTCTAGGAGAGCTAGGAAGCTGAAGTCAAGATGACGGGTTCGAAAATGAGAGAATGTTACGTTTGACAACCTACAGCTCGAAAACTCCAGCGGACACGAGTGCTCATCCATTGGAAAGTTATGCAGCTTAAGGTAACACTCCGCATTAATAGTCAACCTGATAAAACAGAATTGTGACAGAAGAACATCAAGTCTCAACATTCTTTTGTGTGCTTGTTTTCTCACTCACTCTGAAACACCAATAAAACAGACAAATAGTTCATGGTTTGACAAACTGGAGTTACTTTAAAAAGAAACACAGATGTGCACACTAAAGCTGCACAAACAACAAAGATCTTTAGAGTTAACATTAAATATGCTGACAAAATCAGTTTGAAAAAAACTGGCCTGCAAGTGTCCTACCTCAGTGTGTACATGACTCGCCCATTACTCCACAGCCTCAGAAGTCGGTTGGGAGTTGTGATCCAGTGGGCATCGGATTTTCGGGAATTCCTGAAGAAGGTGTCGGGAATCCAGATTTTGCCTACCATGTTACTGTTAAGCATGAGCAGCTTCATCGAACTGTTGAACTTCAATCGGCTGTCGTACCATGTTTGGGCAAAGAAGATGTCAATGGTGTATTCCTGTAAGAAAAGGTCATTGCAAACACTGGTATCCATTTTCCAATTCGTGTTAAGTTTTTAGTATGCATACGTTGTTGTTTTTTTTCCAATTATCAGAACTTCTTTCACCACTTTTTGGTTGCATCATGCTTGCTGAACAGAAACACATCCTAAGACATGAAAGACACAAGTTCAGCAACCCTATAATAGTTCAAAATTCTGGGTGACAATGGATCAGAAGTTAAGGGCTCAAACCCCAACTGTCTTTGGGACAGACTCTTCCTCCACGTCGCCTGCTGGTGGTGGTGTTCCGAGGGTCCAGTGGAAACAATTGATTGACAGCCTTGCTGAGTCTCTCAGTTTGTCCCAGGGTAGAATTGGCTACAGTGTAGCTTTCTACCATCAACGTAGATGTGAGTGTGTGCACTAATGAGTGAATGTATGATTGCAGCATAGAGCACATCAGATATAAACCTACTGCTACACAAGTGCAGATCATTTACCATTTACTAAAAGGATCATGTCAGGCTGCTTAGCATGCACAGAGAAATGCAGAGTTCCATTCACCGTTTGGCAAAAGAGGAGAAAGGCTTAATATCATCATGGTCTGGATTTAGAAGAACTAAGCCCAGTTCTCCTTGGGAGCGAATTTTACTGGTTCCCAATCCATTCTGGCCAGATTAATCTCCATTAGCAGATTCTGTGTGGTGTCCCCATTTTTTGTAACTACTTCAGGTGTCGTACAAACTGAACCAAGCCTTGTACTGCAAGCAATTCCATAGCAGATTGCAGTCATTGGTTGGACCATCACTCCATATGCCAAACAATTAACAATGAGTTTTTATTAGACTGATACTTCAGCTATTCATTTTTGTTCACCTCTTGGTAGGTTTGGTCAGATAGTTGTCCATCTTGATGGTTAATCCAACTTTTTAAAATAATTAAATGCATAAAAATGAAAACAAGCTGCAGCTAAATTGGCGGAAACTGCCTCACCATGTTGATGGGGTCCACTGGTCCGATACTGTTGACATAAACTGCTGTTTCAATCACTGTCGGCCGCACTGGAAAATAACGTGAGGACATGGATTTACATGTAACGCTGCAGGTTTCTGTCCTAAAACAACCAAGCTGACAATAACAATAATAACACTCATCACAATAAATAGAAATAAACTTTAAATATTAGAAATCTCGTTTGAATACTCAGAGCATGTTTCCTCTAATGCAGAAGGTGTTACGTGGAGATGAGAGGAATTTTTTTCTTACCTCCGATGTCAGGCCGCAGTTTGTTGTCGTAGCCCTGCAGCAGTTTATTGAGGATTAAAGTCACGTCACTCTCATAGACCTTTGGCGATAACACCCAGGTTTTATTTATGGGCACATCCTCGTAGTCTTCATCTTCCTGTTTACTGGGCCCAATGGCTGAACTGTGAAGAAGAGAGATAACCGTAAAACATCAACAGATATCCAGAGATTCCCAAAGTTTCATCGAAGGAGAATGAGTGCTTGATTAATCTGGTGAACTGAAGGTGAATATTATTGCGCGAGGAAAATCAGGCAGCTATACGCACCTTTTAAACCTTCAAAGGAAAGTAGAGGTGATTTCTGGCCAGATGATGAATCAGATCACATGGACATCAACCATCTATTAGGCTGAGAACCTTGACGAGAACAGATCCTGGAGAAATTTAAGCTGTGGTGTGTTTGAGTATATGCCAAACACGTTTTAGTTATACTCTGATGGAACATCTCCCACACATCTAACAGATTAAATCGGCTTTGATTTCTCATTTAACAGTTGACAGGCTGCACACATGGTTTTATTCATTAAGCTGCTTATTCTGCTTTCTATAAAATATGTATTCTTGGTAAAATAATCGACTCTGCTTCATTTAAATTTGACATATAATAAAATTAAAATGATTGTGTCTTTGTCAGGTTCTCAAATTGAGTATCAAGCTCACTATTATGTTTTTGAAAAAGCCAAAATGTGTGAAAATTGTATAGCAATTCAGGAGGAATAGCACTTTGCTGCCTGAGTTCATTAGGTCCCTCATATCATTATGGAGGAAGTTTCAGTCATGTGACTGCAAAGCAAGTCCTTCACTACAGTGCTTAAAAAGTTGGGATGTTCTGTTTACGCAAACATCTCAAGTTTAGATTTTTTTTAAAACATGATGCTTTGCACAATAGCCAAACCTCTCTACTGTTGTGTCATCTATCCATTGTCCCTGATCTCTTCTGACTCATTTAAAAGACATGCTGCCTTGTTCTTTTGTAGAAAAAGGCAACATTCTGTTTGCTGGGGCATCTAATATTAAGACAAAACACAGCTGATTTATTTTATTTTATTTTATTATTTTTATTTGTGAATAACCATTGTTTCAGTAGAGTGATGGAAGCCAAATAGTTTGGAAGTGCCCTGATTTCCCTTCCAAGGCTTCTTTAAAGCATCTGTTGTTTCTTGATGGTGTTTGCTGATGTGTTTCAGTCTTGACAAACAACTTGACAAAACTTCTGTTTTATTGTAGGGGTGCTGATTCTGATCAGTGAATCAATGCATTTGATCAGCACCACTGAGCTAGAAGATTACCTCTTAAATCTTTCAAAAGCAGATGGGATGGGCTTTTACAAAGCTCTTCATTGTAGTTAAATGACTGTATGAAAATGTAGAGTCCACATGGCATTAAATTATTGGAAAACCTAATATCAATCTGATTAGTTTATTATATCTTATTATATAAGACACTCGATCTGAAAGAGGGAGTGAATGTCAAATTTTCAGTTTAGCTAACACAAGATATAGAAGCTGAAGAAATGCAGAAAATCAAATACATTATTAATAGCAAAATAAAGAGGCTAAAGGGTTCTCTTCCGTTTTATGATTTTAACATCATGGCAAGAAACCAGAATGTTTGTTAACTCAACTGTCAACAGAGGTGATGTAATGAATAAATTAAATCTGCAATAAACATTGCTGTGCTGCAGATGTAAAACATCCAGAACATCTGGGTTCATCAGTGATGCTTCACCCTTGAATGCCAACATTTCAGAACTTTGGACCAACTATAATATATGCCAAATCATGCTGGATTTTTGGATTTAAGAGCAAGCTATACAGACAAGATTTTTAACAGAGGATTTATATATTTTGTTTTTGTTGTTTTATTGCTATATGAAAAATCAATTTGAATCTTCCATCCATGACTTACGCACCCAAGCTGCTCAAATCTGTAACATCATGTTTCTTTTCAATTCAATCTGACTATTCTCTTTGCTTCTAAAATTAGGATCAACCTGCCACTTTTTGACACAAATATGGAGTTTATTTTTAGGCCAAACTGCAATTCTTAAGGAAACAGAAGAAGTGGTCTCATGCAGTGCACCTTCTCAATATTCAGAGCATTTCACTTTTTGCACATTTTACGTTATGGTCTTATTCCAAATTGTAGTCCTTTGGATGCCTGAAGTTCATTTAAAAGTAAAAGTTATGAGTTTTCACCTATTTAAATGAAGATATGTGATCTTAGTATGAGTTTAAACATGAAACCTGTATTCACAGAAATCAAAGTCAGGACACAGTTTTACGCAAAAACATACTTCACTTTAGACTGTTGTTTCACATACAGTAATCTTTTCTACCTCCTCTATCAACTTTCGTAACATTGTTTAGACATGTATCAATAGAAATGACGGCTTTTGGATTCATGTTATATTTTAAAATCCAGCAGAAACCCACAGAAAATGTGTTCTTGCATTATTTTTTATACTTTTACATAACGGAATGTGTTCCTAAACCATACAAAGTAAAATATGTCCAAAAATAAGAAATGGGCTTCTTGTAACTCTAAGCAGAAAATCCCTAAAATGAATCCAAGGTTAAACGTGAAGCTTTAATAGCATACCAGGTTTTCATCCCATGTGGATAACTGGTTGTCTCATTGTTTCCTCAGAACAAACATTCACTTTAATTGTTCCATAGATTGTGCTGTGTGAGGATGTTCAATATTATTGCTGGGACTCCCCAAGGGCAAAAACCAGCTTTTAGCTTATAAAGCACAGTTCTGACCTGTGCTTTTTTCAGCACCGAAAATGAAAGATCAGCAGTTTTTAGCTCTACACACACAAAAAAAAAATAGATGTTTGATATTGGTCTTGTGTTTGCACAATCAAAGCACAGGGTTGTGTCAGGTTGCATGTCAAAGGAAGGGTGCTTGGATTCAGTGCACACAGCAGCACTTCTGGAATGCAATTTAAACAGAGCTATAAGCAGTTTTATGTGTCTGCTATCTGATGAGTCCTGCTGTTTCTATTACAGGCCATTCCACATGGTCGAACTCTCAGCTTGTGCCAAATGACGCTGCTGCTGTAGTTCCCCGCTAATAAACACAGACTTGATACTATAAGGATCCCTGCGGACCTGGCGTTCAGCCCGGGATTTAAGCTACTCTTTCCTGAATAATTTCTGATAGGCATGATCTCACCCATGACACAGTGACCTAATGAATAGACAAATATGTCTGTGTAGTCACCTTAAGGCCTAAATGATGTTGTGGTGGGGATACGACAAAGGTCTAAAGTGCTGATCATAATCTAAAAATAGGCTCATAATAAATCTACACCTTTATTAATAAAAGAACTGGAGGCAGGACAATGGAAGAGTAAAAACTAGGAAGCAAATGTTGAAACAAGAAGAAAAAAAATAATACTATGGATTAAACAAATGAAGGAAAAGTGAGGGAAGGAATCAACAAATACAGGAAGCCAACAACCTTAATTATGAAACTACAAAAAGAAGTCTAAATACAGTTTTTGCCATTTCTAGCCTTCATTTATGAACAAAACTTCTAGATGTTTTGACATCAGGATAAAACTAAACCATCATTCTCCTATGGCACAAGGAATAAATGCATTTTTAAAAAAGTGTTCATCAAACTTTAATTTCTCACCCTAAAACACCAGACTGATGGAAACTGCGAGTCTCATCAGGCTGCCTGTGGCTGATGCAGATGTCATTCACACCCCAAATAAATATTACACTCATGTCAAGTTTAAATCTGTTCTGACCTCATCACTGTCAATATGACCAACCATGCTCTGAAAGTGTTGGTAAAAGACAACAGCCTGCACTGCTGCAGACATTAAGAACCTAGTAGCATTTTCTCATTATATTTGGGAGTTTTCATGGGGTTGTCATTAGAGGCAATGGAGCTTGATGTAGCCCACCAGGGGCGCTGCTTTCAGCACTAAGCTGCAGCCCCAGTTCAGCTTTGATCCTGGAGAGACTTTAAATGATGATTAACTGATTCCTTGGCAGCTCTTTCCCTCTATGCTTTTCCTGTTCTGACTCTCATTGAGCTTAAATCAACAACAGTTGCTCTGCCAAAACTAATCAGAAAAGCTGTGAAGGAACGAACTGCAACACTGACGGTTTCATAAATCTGTTAAATCCACAGACAGGGGTCTGTCGTTTTTATGTTAATTTCTTTACAGTCTTACAACCTGAGCTCTGCTGAAGAGACACAAAACATAGTTGGCACTTGTCTGTTGCAAGCACATTCAGATATTTAAAATGTGATTTGACATTTTGTTTTTAATACTTTAAATCTCTACCTAACATATTTTGTCCATGAAAGACATCTGGAAATTTTAAGAGTTTAAGTTTAAAGCAACAAATATGAGGAAGGAGGATGATAACTAGTTCATATACAAAAACCATCCTCAGATATTATGCAAAGTGATCAGAGGCACAAAATAAAAACAAAGCCATCAGCTAAATTCATTTCTACGTCATTAGTTTTTAATGAAAAAATTGGAAGTAGTATAGAATACATGAAGAAAAAAATGCACAGAGAGGTATGACATTATGCAAAGAGGCTTTAAACAAAAAGTTTAATTGTTGTAACAGACATTGTTTCATTCCTAATCAATGTCCCAGTGTGTTCCTTTGGAGCCATAATCCCAAAATTAATGGATCATTTCACCATGGAGCCGCTATGGCCAAGTGCCCTTCATTAAACTATTGACAGATGAGTGAAAAGAATAATAAAAATAGTTGTGTAATAGCCAACCATCACTGAAATGTTCTAATAACATTTGGAAAAAAAACAGGTGCAATATTTTCCCATGAAAACAGTAAGTAATACATTCAACCATGATGGCCTCTATGCACACTCACTACAAGATGGAAAAGAAGAAAGTTGAAGATTAGTCAGTATAATATGAGAAAAACACATCATAGTCAGATGAGACCAAAGCTAAACTTTTCTACAAATCACTGCCCACACAATGTTTGGAAGAAAAATAGTTCTGCACACCACCTAATGAAAAAACTGTGCCAAAAGGATGCATGGAGAACTGTACTGGAAACTTCTGGATTTGAATATGAAGATGGTGCAAGCACTGATTTCCAAATAACAGTCCTTAACACGCAAAAAAATACACTTTAAAATGGTTTCAGAGAAAGAGAGTAAAACTTTTAAAATGGCCCAGGCAATAACTTGACATTTATCCACTTTTTCCACATCACCAAAACCTCCAAGCTTTGGAGACTGTTTATGTGAAAGAAAATCACACCGGGGCAACGCATACGGCCAGTTTCTCATAAATTTTAACTATTAAAGTTATTACTAATAACATATTCCTCACAAAGCAAGATTATTCAAAAGCTTTGTCATTCCAGTTTTTTACTCAATTTACTGACTAATTTGCTTTGACTTTTGTGTGTGTGTGTGTGTGAGAGAGAGCTTTGGTTGTTACCAGTATCTATTGGGAATTTATCTTCACCAATGATATACAATATGTTTTTACTTGCATGTGCACATTTTAGATCCTAATAATTGTCCAATACTGTTAAAAATAAACCGTTAAAAGTCCTAAACTGATGCTTTATTCACAAATAATAAGTTCTCATCCAAACTGTTGGTGAGGGAAGGTTTCAATTTGAGGAGTTTGGTAAAAACTTCTCCAAGAGGCACCAAACATTCAGACTGTCAGGCAATAACTGGCATCTTTAAACTGAAAATTAGCTGAGACTCTTGGACTGCAGCTGGTAAATGATGCCATGATCGATCATGGCTATGAGATTTGTGTTTTTATCACGCTTGACTGGATTACAATGCCTCCTGAGATCTACTATAATCCTTTTTTTATTTTATTTCAGCGAGCAGAAATAACAAAAAGGACATGTTTGCCTGCTGAGAAATTCCATGTTTTTTTTTCTTTTTATAACTTGAAAAGGAGTCCCTAATCTTAACAGTATGCGTTAAGTGTGGCTCATCCCACGAGTTCATACACATTTTTGAACAGCGGGGACCAAAATCACCCAATCTGCAAATCTCAGGTAGATAAGAGAAACACACACACACGAAGCAGTCAGTCTCAAGAGAA
>NW_006799993.1:740334-755983 GCF_000485575.1 Poecilia formosa
CTATCATTTGTGACACGAAAAGTTTCGAACAGGTTTTAAATCAGTGACAACGTTTGTATTTACAAAATACATTGTTCAAATTATGAATCTACTTTTTCAAATTAATATTGATATTTCTGTAAAAGTAATCTCCCGCTTGTTCAATAATGAAGTAACTATAATTAACCACGTTCGTTTGGTTCACTAGCCACACCCACTCAGAAATAAGACATCACTTAACCCCCTGTGTAACGCTTTGGCATATCTCATTCAGTGATGCCACATTGTGCCTAATCTATTTAATTTACATACAAAAAAATCTATGTGCTGTATGCAAATGAAAAATCTTTGCTTTTTGGTCTTTGCTTGCAAGCAAAAACTAATGTTGTATGTAGAAACATTATTTTTTTAAGGGGCAAATAGAATCAGTCCAACCACATGAAGGAGACTTAAAGATCATTGAAATCAACACACCATGCTCTGATCGAAAGCAATTGAAGAACACATGACAAACAAAGTCTGCAAAAGTTTAAAAATCTATTTCTAAGACTGTGGGAGTCTAGTGATATATTATCCTCAAAGAGGAGAAATATTGAACAGCATGAGTCTTCTCAGAAGTGGCTGGTTGATCAAAATTACTCAAAGAGCGAACTGAAGACACATCCAGGAGATCACATAAGAACCCAGAACAATGGAAAAGGCACTGCAGCCCTTACTTACCTCACTTAAAGTCAATGGTCACAACTGAACAATAAAAAATATATATATATTTTTTTTTTGCATTTTTGAATTGGCAAAAATGTTTATTCCTAGATGTTTAAACTTGTAACATATTTCAAAAGACTTGCAGCAAAAGAGGATTGTACGACCAACTGCATAACAACATGCCTCCATTTCACATTTACAGCTGTGAGGATATGAATTATTGCATTTCTGAAGATGCAATAATTACACTAATTACAGTAATTATTCAAATAAATACACTAACACATAGGGGAGGGGGGGGGGCACAAAATTTACCACCCAGAGGCAAAGGTCTGGTCAGAATATGTTTTTTCACATGTGAATGCAATGTATTTTCCTCAAAATCTCTACAACAAGAGATGAAGAAACTTTATTTATCACACTAAGAAACACACACTAAATGGGAGGAACAAGTCCTGGGATGATCATATCTGTTTATTTATGTAAAAAGTAAATAATGAATAATTGGTAATGCCATCTTTTGTTTTTTATTCACTTTTGCTTTTCAGAATGTAACCATGACCACGTTTCTGTGTTCTGGAGACAAAAAGTGATGATGGTGAAATCTTAATGTGGTCCTTGGAAAGGGATTGGTCAGAAGTGCTTTTCATTGAGCAGCAGATGGCTTTCTCCATCATTTAGAGCCTCCAGTTTAACCCCAGTGGCTACTGTTATAAGAGAAACTCAAAAGAATTCTGGTCACCCAATAAAAATCTGCTAAAATACAGTCAGAACATGAGAAGAACACCAACTTTATCTTTTAATTTGATTTTCATTGTACTTTTTCAAGTTGTGTCATCCTGGACATCCTATTTATTGCAGAAAGATTTTCTTCCGGCATCCCAGCATAAGGCAATAAAAAACCTGCATCTCTCAGGTTGCAGCATCTGTCAAGTTATTAACATTCATGATGTTTCCTGTTGTATGGAAATGTACAAACATTGCTTCTAGATGATAGTTTCTGCACTGCTGTAGTTGTTCTGATAAAAATCAACCTTCCTCTTAGGCTTTCCTGGAGATTATTGTGAGATTATTCTCTGTTTGCATTTCCTTCAGGCAACATTTGCTGACAAATGCAGCAGACAGGCCCTAAGGTAACCAAGGAAGGGGATTAAGCTCACATAAAAAAGGGAACTGTAGGGAGCCTTGCTGATCATTGCTAAAGCTATAATTATATATATCTGATCAGAGTAAAGCTGTTCTGCAGGGAAAACAGCTAATCAGAGAGCTGCAAGGTGGCATTTTGCTTTACATGCTGATTGTGTCGGAGAAACAGCGTGTGACCAGAGCTCGCTATTAATGCTAATGTCTTTTTACTGCCTTCAAACCATGGAGGCAGGTAATTAATGTGCCAGTGAGGCAGAGATGTTACTGACAAAAACACATTAAGTCTGACACTTTGAATTACGATAAGCGGCTCGATCTCCTCATTTAAGTAAAAAGGTTACCGTGAGGGTACAGTTAAAATCTGGATGAAGAATCCAGGTTTTTACATGAAGGGCAAAGTGGATAAAATGCAAGCAATCCATTTAAAAAAATATAGCCAACATTGGGTTGTTGAGGAAACCCAGATATCCTTTTCAAAAGTGATTCACTTCAGCTCTTTCTCGAGGATCCGAAGGGACATGTAGTCCCCTTTCCAGGGTTTGGACCAGCTGTACGCCCTCAGCAAGAGATCAGCTAGACAGGTCAGAGATAAAGGCATGGAAATGGCTGAAGCAGGTGTAAGTTATGAAGAAATATCCAAAGGTTTCAGAAATTTTAAGCATCTGAAAATTGATGTTCAAAGACATGGCCATCTATTTAAACCAAGTGTGGATGGACTTTAAAAGGATTGCTCACAGCTGACCCCCCACACACAATCTAACAGAGCTGTAACAGTTTTGCAACAAAAAACGGAGTAAAACCGCAGCATTCAGAGACTCATCCCCACAAACTCCATGTGGTGATTTCAAGCAAAGGTGTAGATACTAAATACTGATGTCAAGTGGCTGAACATTCATGCAATATCTTCTTTTTTTATTAATTTAAAAGTTTTTTGGTTTTTTTTGACTGAATTGTAAAAGCAATAAAAAGGGCAAAACACCCAAGGAGGTGAACACCTTTTATAGATGATTCCACACTCAGTACCTGAACAACAACATGTGTGACTCTTTAAACCTCTTGAATCTGACCTGCAATCACTACACGGACCTTTCCACACCTCCGGACGTGAGGTGTAGCTTCTCTGATCCGAGTTGCCAGCTGCAAACTGGGAAGCTGAGGCAGTCGACCTTCCGGCAGAGTGGGCGATGGGGCAGAGATGTGATGAGTGAAGCGATGAATGTGGACATTTGTGACCTCTGGCTACAGCCAGACCTTCTGAAAGCAACCCCACCTCCGAGACGAAGACACTCTGCAGAGCTCTGAGCTCTCTATGAGTGTTATTAAATGATGTGAGCCACGGCGACAGCTGCAGCGCTATCTCTACATGACCTCTCCTCGTACATCTGCAGTATGTATTTACTGCTGTGGAGAGAGATAATGCACTGTACAGGTTTACAGTGAGTTCTGTTCATGAGCGACGGCTGAATTCCCCGGATGCGAGGCCAGCAGGAAGGATAAGGTGATGTTTGTGCGGATCAAAGCCAGGTGGAGGGGAAAGTGCAGATATAAGGGTAAATGTGCTGATTTGATGTTGATGTTGCTCTGAGATGGATTACAGCGCCTTCAGCTGCAGACACTCAGCAGTTGATCTAAGCGCGCCAAGGATCAGGATGTCACGGTCGGAACAGTTGTACATGCTGTAATGTAAAAATGGATTTAAAGATGCGTATTGTGCAGTTTTTGGCATCAAGGTGTTAAGATAAAAGCATTGCTCAGTTGGGTTCATCAAGTTCTACTCTCATAAATTTGAACACATCTGAGCAAACATGATTTAAAGTAGAGGGAGAATGCTGGCTGAATATTTATTTCAATCTAAGAAGTATTTCTGGGGAATTGTAGTGGATTGAAAAAGGAACACCTCCAATAACCTCGGGCTCTTTTCTTCTGATGAGGTTTAATTAATTAACTGACATGCTGTTATCAAATTAAAATAACCTTTTTAATTAAGCTTTTCTAGCTTGAGTTCCTGGCTGGATTTATAGATCTTTTAACAGAAAAAGATCATTTTGATTGTACTTATGGTAGAGATGTGTTCATGTCTTTGATCATTAACTAAAACAACCCCACATAAGAATGATTTATCGAAAGGACAGCATGGAAGGAATTTCTTAATGTGACTTTAGTTGGGGGGGTTTTGCACAGTAAAAGGATCTAGGGTCATTTCCAGAAGCAAGATTAATTTGGATAGCTGTGTGATCTCTATTTTCTCAAATGGCACTGCATCAAGAAATGTCCATCAATAAGTGATGGAACCAGATGAACAAGAGATTACTTTGGATTACTTTTCTTCTCTGCAATGTTGAATTGGATTCCCAAATCCCAAATTAGCGTTCATTGAACAAACAAGAACCCTTACCTGTACAGAAAAGGGCAAAAGTACCACATGGAAAATTTTATGAATGATGCGTCACTAAAAGCACATATTTATGTGTTGATTTGGAATGTGTCATGGTAAAGACCCATGTGCTTCACTTGGTTCACATGGGTTTCACACATTTTCCCATCACATTTTCCACATGTTAAACCATGTGGAAAAAATATGTGTCTGATACACAAGATATGCATGAGGATCACTTGTGAAATATGTGAAAATATAATTGAAATATAAATTAATTATATATTTTTTTGGGGGGGGTGAGATGCATGGATATGTAGGATTAAGAGGATGAGAAAAGGGGTTACACATTATTTCAAGAATTTCCATTCCGGTAAAAATAAATTTCCCTTTTACCAAGGTAAAAAAATGAGAAGAAAAAAAAATCCAACCTGAGTTATTTGCATCATCTTTATTACAGAAATATTTAGTCTTCTTTGAAAATACAACAGCACAAAAAGACTCCTATTTTGGCAATCATACAGAGAAAGTTTCAAGCATAAATAAATAAATGTGCAAAAACAAAATATCTTCACTCCTCTAATTGTAAAGTATCTCAAAAGCACAGTGTTTATATAGCTACATATAATAAATGCACAAACGTTGCTTTCAACAAAATGTCATTTAAAAGGACTGCAATTTTACACATACATAGTATTCAATGTATTTTAGTGATAACACAGTGTTTTTTGTTGACGGGAATGTATAGGAGAGTAAGTCCTTCTTATGTGCTACATTTTTTTATAGAATAATGCTAATAAACAAAAACAATAACACCACAAAGACAAACATCAAGACGGTGAGTACAAATTTCATAGAAACAAACACGTGCATCCAATCTTTCGCAGTACGCAACTTAAAACTAGGGAAGGGGAGATGGATAGCATGTGCTTTGAAAAAGCTACAGGCTGAGCAGTGAGATCTTAAAGAATTACCAAAAAACTTTGGTAATCCAGGGCTACATTACTGTGACCCAATGAGTCAACATCTTATTAATTTTTACTACACTTTTCAGTTTCTGTCACCTCATGAAAAAGTATGCATTATACAAACCTAAACTACTCAGATAGCACAGTTGAAGCAGAGAGAAGAGCAGAAATTACCAAATGAACATATTGTTGGTGTGGTGACGAAATTTCAAAGCTTGGTTTGTTATTATGGCATTTGTTGCATGACATCATTGTTTTCTTCATAGAAAGTAAGGAGGTGACAATTGTAAGCTTTCCATTAACACCCGTGTTGGCTGTAGACTATTAACTACAGCACAGATGTTGGAGAAAAAAACTAGATCATTATATCTAGAAAGACTGGGTCCATGTCATCCCTGCAATTGTTAACAGGTACATAAAAATACAAAAGCCACAAGAGCAGACAGAGGATCTGCAGCTGTGCCATTGGGAAATACTGTGAAAAACGTATTTTCCTCACAGATTTTTTTTTTTCTTTCCTGAGAAATTAGAACATCTTACAGCAGCACAACAAAATATTCAATCTTATTTCATTGGTTATCACATCTATAAGTAGCACAGCTTGCGTCACATGATATACTGTGCTGTCAAAAAGTATTCACCCTCTTATAGGTTTAAACTGTGTGCCTTTTAAAGCCCGGTTCTGTTTGAATCTATCTAGTGGTTCTCTCACTGGGAACATTTACAGCTCTTGGCAATTATTCTTTTACATCACTATGCAGGAATTTTAACAAACTCTTCTTTGAAAACACCTCCTGTAACACAGAGGTTCAGCTTAGACAGCTGTGTTCCTAAATGGTGTTTTTAAAATTGTTGGTTGAAAATCGCTTTCCCTATGAATGTCAGCCTTATAACTGGAAACATGAAAGTGTGAGAAAAAAAAAATCCGTAAAGGGGAAATGTTTATTTTTTATTTTTTTATTATTTTTTTTTTTTTACAGAACTGCTTGTTATGTAGCATAAACTACTAGACTGGATATCTACCTTCACTATAAATATTGATCAGATAACCACAGCAGTGAAATAAAGTATCGGAACAGACACTAGCTGTGCTGCTGTAAAACAACCTAATGCAGATAGAAAAGATGACTATTTTGTAGACATTGTTTATTTTCTGCTACGAGTTAGATGGTCGAATCAGATCTCTGGATTGCAAACACAGCACTGCCAAACTGTCAAAAAGACAACTCGTGAAGAGAAAGTGTTTGTAATGGGCCTATTCTCAGCTTTGATATATCCTGCAGGCTGGGTAATTTAGCTTATTTTACCAAGCAAAGATACCTGGCATGGTGATGAGGTATTGGGATTAATAAACTCTGGCAACTCCATAAACACTCCTCTTAAGCTCTTTCTGTTCGGCAGTGAAAACTGAAGATGGATCACAGCAACACATTGTCTCGTCTCACTTAAAACTAAGAAACATTCTTGACAGTTTGTAATACCCTTTTTATGTTGGCACGCTGACATCCATCACTGGTAAAAGTGATGTCACATAGAAACCCTCAACCAGCTTTTTTAATCTGCCTGACTGTGGAGGACACTGTCTTACACCCACAACAAGGTTCTTTTCTTGTCTTACGTAAATGGAGACAAGGACTTAACATTAATTATTAAATTAAAGTAAAAGATTTGGATATGCATTATAGCAGACGTTGGATGTCTCATGTGCAACAAAACATGAAGTCAGAATTTAAAATCCACTGCCAGACAGCCGAGAATTTCATTAAGCACTCATTTGCTGGTTGATTAAGGCACATGCTCAAATTGCCTGAGCAGTATTTAGAAAATAAATCAGCGTGTAAAACACATTAGTACCAGTGATTTCTGCATCTGCAGCGTAACTGTTGGCTTGTTGACTCTGAGCTGTTTTTCCAGAGGCAATCATGCTACCTTTGACTATTGTTTCTTGAAGCACAAGATGTCAAGTACTGCTGTTCCCCTGCAATGACTTTCACTTGAAAGAATTTGCTTCCTTGTCAAATCTCTGTTTGATATCTCAAATTCATCCCCCTTTTTTGAATTTAGAGTTCCTTTAGCTTATTCCTGGAGCTTTTCTCAGGACAGAAATGACATTCAGTCCCTCCAGCAAGTTCAGGTTCCACTTCAGGGTTCTCTATTAAACAGACGTTGTGGAAAATGTTACATTTTCGGGGGTAAATATCCTAGGAGGTTGGGAACGAAATGGAACAATGGTGTAACTACTACAGATTAAGCCACAATTAACCAACCACTCTGATTTACTATCTGCTCTCCACTTGTTAACAAGAAACAAAGATATATGAACCTTCATGCTTACAGAGGTAACCTCCATATGTAGAGAAAACATTCTTTTGGCCCATTACCAACATATATAGTTCATCCACAACTGGATTTGAATCTATAATATCTTTACGTTTCAACTGAGTTGCAGGTATTAGCTAGCCATAAGCGAACAGATGATTTGTAAGCTGGTTTCAACTGCTTTGCTACATCGAACAGCTGCACAAACTGTAACACAGTGAAGTCTCTAAACCTATTTCTACCACACTTCATCTGAAAGTGTCAGCAGAAGTGAAGACCTATTATATTTAGGCCTGATGTTGGATGAAAACTTTGTTGGATTACTGCTACAATATGCAAACCCTTTCTTTTCCCCTTTTTTACAGTTCTCAGAGAATCACTTTTACTTAGTACTCATTACTAAGGTTTATAAGGCATATTATTATTGTTAAATTTTCAATATAGTCACAACGACAATGGATGGGAAAAACTCTTCTGTCCTCTGAGAAAGTAGGGGTAGGTATTGATGTGCAAGTGTTGGACTAAAGTTTGATGTGTGTCTCTTTAGTCCACCACCACCTTCTAAAAACACACTTATAGCAACATTAACACCAGGCGGCGGTTCTGGACCAAATTATAGTTGCAACCAGATATTTAAATGCACCGTATAAAAAACATATAACATTTTGTTCTCACTGATATAAAATCTAAGTAAAGTTCTTATTTCAGGTCAGTTAGAAAAAGCAACACAATTTATATTTGTAAGATTCTTGAATTACAAGTAAGACAGTATAAAGAGGGAATTTATATTTTTATGTTTGTTATAATTATCGTCTTTTAAACGTGAATATGTAAAAAAAAATGTTTCTTATGATATTGTGTTATAATTCTTCCTGACAGAACCGGTGTAACTGAGCCAGGTTCATAAGCCACGTTGCTCATACACACCTTTTAGCTCTGGCCATGAATCTTCTAAGTGATTGAAATCAAGGCTTTGTAATGAACACTCCAAATCAGTAACTTTTTCTACTTAAGACACTTTATGATTAATTTGGAAACATGACTCAGTCATTGCCTCTTTGTCAGGCCCATTTGCACCCAAACTTTTACTTCCTGGCTGATATCTTGAGATTTTGCATCAATATTCCCACATAATACTATTTTCCTCCGCTACCATTCCCTCTTTTCTTCCAGATGTAATAATGGACATTTTGATCCTTGGCCATCTTTCCATTTAGTGTTCATCAGACAAAAGCATGTCTCCACTAGTTAGGATTTTTGTCACTGAGTGTATTAGCACACTGTGAACTTTTTAGTTTGCTTTTTGAGTTTTGACTTGAGATATTTGAGAAAACGTTTTACCAATTGACCTAAACTGAACTTTACTGCTTTGTTTTTGTAGGATCAAACAGTTATTGCAGTTAACTTTAAGTCTGTCTATGCGATTGGATTGAATCGACTTCATATTTCTGTCAATCATTGGCATTTGTCTACTTTGTAAAGTGCCTTGTGACAGCATTTGTTGCGAATCAGCATTATAGAATTGGTGCTACGTTGGTGCTACAGATCTAAACTGATCAAAAACAAGAAATTTTGTTGAGACAGTGAGAAAAAAATTATTATATATAATTTATCACATCTATAAATTGTGATAAATTTGCAAGGATAGGTGTACCCACCTATCCTTGCAGGATCCGGGGGTGCCTACCTCCAGCAGTCATCGAGCTGGATTGATGTAAACCGTGGAGAAGTCACCAGTCCATCACGGGGCAACACAGAGATAAACAGGACAAATAACACACAAACACACACATTTATAAGGGCTATTTAGAGTAACCAATTCACCAGTCATGTTTTTGGAATGTGGAGGGAAGCTGGAGTACCCAGGGAGAACCCATCCATGCACAGGGAGAACATGCAAACTCCATGCATAAAAAAACTTAGGCTGGGCATCAAAACCTGTGTTAACAACTGAGCCACCATCCAGCTTCCTTTCACACAGTCTATGTAAACATTTGGGCTAAACTTTCTATCAATATATATATGTCTGAGTGTGTTTACACAGTATTTGGGAAAAAAAAAAAATCAGATATTTGTGATTAGTGTAGTACTTTTTCTTGGAATGCTCATTCCCATAAACTGCACAGCTCACCTGATATCATAAACATCTGATTGCCTCATCTTTCTGCTGATTGGTTCCAATAAAATTACTGTCCACAACCTGCTTGTGGACAGTAATTTTTACAAGAGCTTTTGTAAACTTAGTAAAGGTGAAGAGAAAACGCCTCTTTGAACCTGAGGGGAACTGCAGAACTCTATACCCTGCAGCATTTCAGTTATCCTGGTTTATACTGTATTTTATAGGATTCCATCATAAAATATATTTAATAAAATATTTAATGACAATTTGGTGTGCTCTATACTAATTTAGAAATGTGTATCTATACTGACTGAAAACTGTATCCAGTAATGAGAGAAGGTAGGTTTATGTGACCAAAGCAGCTGTAATTAAGCGTTGTTGTCCTAAATATGTGGCGTGTTGTTGTGCTGGGCCCTTGCTGCTCATTTAGCTGGATCCAGGTCCTTGATCACTTTTTCTCTATTCAGGTAAGTGGCCCAATAGACTAGGTTGAAGGAGCCAAACAACACAGGGAACATAATACGGGAGATGCGGTCGATAATGCTGACGCTGTTGAAGGTTTTCTTGTTCTGCTCGGGCTTCGTTCCTCCTGTGATCTTGTTGGGCTCGTTCAGAGTGCACTTGGAGATGGTGGGCAGTGTTGAGTCTTTCGTGATGTTGGGCTTGTAGTTTGCCACAGCTACGGCGTAGGTGTTCTTCTCCCTCTTGACAGTCGCTTCCTTTTTCTGCAGGTAGATTAAAACAGTTGAAGAAATTTAAAAATATATGAAAAAAAGGTATGTTACTTATTTATTAATGAATACAAGAGATTGGACTTGAATTTTTTGTCTTGATTTGATGCTTTTTTTTGTTTTTCAATGCAATCAAAATTTAATCTTCTAGTTTAATGCTGTAATATCAGAAGGTTAAGTTGCATAACTAAAAAATTTAAACCAAAATAAAGCACTTCTAAAACATTTATAAAAGGACACCTCCACACCTAAAACTTAAAAAAGGTACATAAATGCAATCCCATGAAATTTACTTAGGTTGATTATTGTTATCTAGTATTTTGAAATTGATTTGTCCTAATTAAAGCTCAGATATTTAGTTTGATTATTGAAGTGACATTGAACACCATGGAAAAACACTCCTGGAAAGGAGTTTAAAATGGTCTGAAAAGAATTTGAAATGAATCATTCCACTCTCCAGGAAAAAAGGATTGCAAGTAATGGACATTTAAAACATCTGCCAACATGCTGAGATGTGTTTTGCAAGAAAGCTCAACCCAATAACAGTCTGCAAGATGTGAAAGGGGCAATATCATGTACTTTCCAGGCATATAGTGCTATTTTATAGCACAGTCAAGTAACTATGTTACCTTCAGATGTTACAAAAATGCTGTAAATATCAAAGATAATTGAATTGAAATTTGACACCTTGAAACTGGGCCCCTCTCTCTTTAAGAAGCCCCCCCAACCCTCCACCCCACTCTCTATGATTGATTCTGACTACAATATGGGTGTAATGTGTCTGTTTTTGAACCACATTGAAAGTTTCCTTGATTATTATTATTTTTTGCCACGACTGGTTGGACTGGCGCTACCTCAGATTATTTTAGAAATTTGGTTGCACTCTAGAGCCCTTTTAAACATCACTGAGTAAACAAATGAAATAACACAAGACATTTAATGGGGTGTCCACATTTTTTTCATATGAATGTACTTACCTTGTCGTTGACAATACTTTTTCCATCCCAAGCCCAGCCTCGCTTGGTGAAGTAGTTAACAGTGGCAAACTCAATGAGAGCAGAAAAGACAAATGCATAGCAGACTGCGATGAACCAGTCCATGGCAGTAGCGTAGGCCACCTTTGGCAGAGAGTTACGGGCACTGATACTCAGGGTTGTCATTGTGAGAACAGTGGTCACTCCTGAAAAGAAATATAAAATGAGTATTTTATTATGTTGTCTCTGGCAATTCACTCGGAAAATATAGACCCAAAATCCCAACACAGAAGACCCAGAGTGTTTCTAAATCTGTGTAACCAAACACCAACATATCATCCATGTCATGTTTCATTCTTATAGTGCACAATTTTTAATGTTTCACAGCTGCAACTTTGTTTCTGTGCTGCTGCCCATCTTGGCCAGGACATTTTTTGAAAAAAAAAAAAAAAAAAGATCCTAAGAAGAGTTTAATTCACTAAATAAGGGTTTAAACATGTATATAAATAATAAAGAAGTCACTGGAATAAGTCCCAAAACAGACAGGCACATCTGATCAGGGAGTACTTCGGGAAATCATTTAGAGGTGAAGTTGGTGGTGTGCCGCGGATCAAATTGTCATGCTCCCTTATCTTAAGGTTTATGGCTTCATCAATTTTTGGAAGTTGTCCAGGTTCTGTAAAAAATCATAACAAAACAAAACAAAACAAAACCTTCACACCATATTTAGCTGTAATATGTTATTTTCTGAAATGCTTTCTAAATTTTATGTCAGATGTGACAGGCCATATACCTTCCAAAATATTTCACTTAGGTCTTGTCAGTCCACTGAACATTTTTTTTCTAAATCTTGGAGGTAATCAAAATGTTATTTGACTTTTATTTCTTTACGTTTATCTTTTTGGTCAAGCTTGAAAGTCTCAAATGAATTTTTGCAACAAATGACAACACTGACAGTATAATGTTGTTCTAGATTCTCTTTTATCTGCTGGAATGAGTCATTGATGCACTTTTGGAGCTATCTTGATGGGTCAATAAAGTAATGCATGACTTCAGAATGAGGACCATTATATTTTTCATGTAAGACTAAGTTGATTTGTATAGCTTTTTTATATAAAGGAAATACTCATATGAAAACATATTTTTATTTGCTTTCATTAAAAACTCAGTGATGTAATGAACTGATATAAATACACACACACACACACACACACACACACACACACACACATCCAGATATTTATATTCCAATGTGGATGTAGTTATTTTATACACAAATAAGAACCATTTACTCAAGATAAATGAAATGCCATGGAATTGAATGTTGTCTGCATTTATTTCTCAAGTCTAGTTTTCTGTAGTTTACATCCATAAAATTTGAAAATATTAAGTGGAAAATTGACATTTCCACAAGTGAAGTGAGCTAACACTCAAACCTTTATCTGAATAGTTGGTGTTGAGATTCAGACAACGACTGCAGCTGCTGCTGTTCTGCTTCCCTGCTGTGCACACTCTTGTGGAGACACGGTTGTAAAAGGTTTTAATGTGCTTTCTCTTTCATGTTCACACTCTGCATATAGCCGTGCACGTTCAAATTTTTAGGAAGAAATTAAATAGGGTTTAAGCCTCTACATCTCCTTTGCTTTTGATTCAGAATCACCAAGATTTGTAAAGCAATGCAGACATTAAGATCTTGAATTAATCTGATTTTGACTTTTTTTTTTGTTTCACGTCTTTTGATGGTCGAGATCTCCAATGTGTTTGCAATCTTTAAATCTTTTATTTCACTTAAAAAACAGATTCAAAATCTCAAATACTCACCAAACACAGTTCTAGCAGGCACTGATTCCCGGTTGAGCCAGAAGGAAACCTGGGATAGGATGACTGTCATGATGCAGGGCAGATACGTCTGGATCACAAAGTATCCAATCTTCCGCTTTAGGTGGAAATGAGCCGTCATCACTGTGTATTCGCCTGAGAGTCATAGGAACAGGTTCGCTTTACATAATAATATATTTATGTGAAGAATAAAGAGGATAATCATGCAGAAGATGGTTATCATTTATTGATTATCACCTGGTTTTGCTATACTTGTATTCACAAGAATACAAATGTTGTATTTGATCTTTACTCCTTGGAGTATTTGCTCCATTTATGACTACAGTTTGCAGAAAACTGACAGGGCTATTTTCTGCCTGCTAAGTTAAATACATATTGGGATTATCTCCAGCTTTCATTCTTCTTGTTTGCTACAACACTTGAAAAGAAGTCGATTTAATCCCATTGAAAGAGAGTGGGTAAAAAAAAAAAAAAAACACTTGAGTAACTGTGAAATCTGAAAGCGAAAGACCTCCAACGCAAATAAAGATATGGTATGGAGATCACTTTTCCTCCCACAATGTGGTCCACCCACACTGGCTGCTGGATGAGTATACAAAAAATATTTGGTACATAAATCTGTATGAAATGAATGCCAAGGATGAACTGGTGAATAAACTGTGCTGCCCAAAACATAAAAGTTTGATTAAAGAATGTTTCTGAATTACATTATTTACCTGAATTTGTAGTGTATAAAAGACCAGACCATAAAAGATCAGACGTTGTGTTCCCAGTTCTACAGAAACCAATGTAGGAGTCACCAGTTTGAGTGTCTTTGGTAGTCTTTGTTTGTCTGATTAGGTGCCTACCAGTGCTGGATTTAATGGTCTCCTTTCCAACAGTCTGTCCAACCAAGTCGTACTGGTTGAGCCTGGACCCATCATCTGCTACGTCTACTGACTGGGAGGCATTTCTTGTCCAGATGTAAGTTACCTCTGTCTTTGTGTAGGCATCTGAAGCAGGGGTAATACAAACAGGAACCAACAAACCAGTCATTTCTAATCACCAAAAACCAAAGATTGAAAATCAATCAATCCATCCATCCATCCATCCATCCATCCATCCATCCATCCATCCATCCATCTGTATATCCATTTATTCTATTGAGTCTAATTCTGCAGATTTTAACACTTACAGCTGCCAAACTTAAGAGGACATGAATGTGAGTCCATGGGGAAGTCCTCCAGATGCATGGGACACTCAGCTTGAACTGTTAACCTGGCAAAAAACATAAATATCTTAATAAAACACATTAGGAAGTTTGTGTCGTACATCAGAAGACATGTATCCTAATATCACTGGGATTCATAATGAAATTGCAACTGACTGACTGTAGAAAAGATTGCAGTGTAATGTAGATATGTAAACTTATGAAGTGTGGTACAATGATGGGTCCACAAAGATAACTGAATATAACTTCAAAATATGTTACGTTTTAACGAGATCTTGTCATTGTGGAGCCCAAGTATGAGATGGTATAGGTCAGTGGTCCCCAAACTTTTTCCTGTGAGGGCCACATAACTTTTCCCTTCTCTGGTGGGGGGCCTGAAATTGTTGACGGGTGGCCGGGGGGGGTGCGTTTCTCGATCGATTTTTACCCAGAAAGCACATGGGCAAAAACCATAAGTGAAACGGTCACTGGGACTAACTAGTATATATTCCATTGAGGGAATATAACTATAATATATTGATTTCTCATATGTTAACATAAAGGCTCGTTTTGAAGTATAAGTTGCTACTTACAGGCACCCACAGTTTACAGGACACACTTCCTGCTAAAGAGCCCCCTGGTGGTTGAAGAAAAATCCACATATAAACCGGAAAATACAATAAATGAAAAAAAAAAAAAAATCTGAATGCTCTCTGGTATTGTTCAGGGGGCCGGACCAAATGTGGAGGTGGGCCGTCGTTTGGGGACCCCTGGTATAGATAAACATCTGCAGTTGCTAGGAAACAAGCAAATTAGGTGGAAGATAACTGAAGTGAAGCTACAAGCTGATGGGTGAAGTCCTTAAATTAGCTCTATCAGACTGAAAGAATCCAGATCCTTTGCCACCTTTAAGGTCAGTAGATGCCTTTGGCAAACAGATGGAGTCTGTCTGAGCAAACAACTCGTTCTCACTGGGATACTTCCTCCAAGATCAACAAGCAAGATTGTGCTTTTAGTGCATAAAATATGACTAAGGAAAACCATTTTGATAAAATATATGTATGCTTTATGGATCAGAAACTACACCAAAATATAAAAAAAAAAAAAAAAAAAAAAAAAAATTTAAAAAAAAAAAAAAAAAAACAGAGTAAAAATCTAAGTCCACTGTTGGAATTTAAGAAATGCAACACATGAAATGAATCGAGTGTGTCTATGTCTACAAAATCAGGAGTTTTGGGATGCAACACAATGCCAGAGCAGAGCAACATCAGCAATGACCTGTAAGTGTAAATACCATGAACTTTCA
>NW_006799993.1:755993-806529 GCF_000485575.1 Poecilia formosa
AAGCTACAAGCTGATGGGTGAAGTCCTTAAATTAGCTATCAGACTGAAAGAATCCAGATCTGTTGCCACCTTTAAGGTCAGTAGATGCCTTTGGCAAACAGATGGAGTCTGTCTGAGCAAACAACTCGTTCTCACTGGGATACTTCCTGCAAGATTGTGCTTTTAGTGCATAAAATATGACTAAGGAAAACCATTTTGATAAAATATATGTATGCTTTATGGATCAGAAACTACACCAAAATAATAAAAAAAAAAGAGTAAAAATCTAAGTCCACTGTTGGAATTTAAGAAATGCAACACATGAATGAATCGAGTGTGTCTATGTCTACAAAATCAGGAGTTTTGGGATGCAACACAATGCCAGAGCAGAGCAACATCAGCAATGACCTGTAAGTGTAAATACCATGAACTTTCACTAATTTCAATCTGAACACAGTCAAAAATCTAAAATTTGTTCCAGATGAAATTGTATCAGAGCGCTAAGATGACAAACAATTCTTGAAAATATTTTGCACAGAAAAGTTGCATGTTGCATTGTGCTCTCAAATCTCCCTTAACATTTGGAATTAGTACATTAATGTACCTGGGAAGAATAATCTCAAAACACAAAGCGTGGCAATACGTGTCACAGTTGTAGGAGACTGACTTTAATGTAGAAGCAGCTCACCACCAACACTCCATCAAAGACAATTCTACCCTAATGAAAAGCTTGTAACTTACATCTTCAAATAGAAAAACAGAGGTGAAAAGCCAGGTACCTCATGGTGTAGAGCAGCGTTCCATTCTCCATGATCCGCAGAAGTTTGTTGGGCATGGTCATGTTGTGGGCCACAGATTTCTTGCCATTGTGAAAGAATGTGTCAGGGGTCCAAATCTTACTGGCCATCAGATTGTTGAGAGGAAGGGTGTTCATTGGTCCATGAAACTTCAGCCGTTCATCCAACCAGCTTTGACGGAAGAAGACATCCACTGTGTATTCCTGAAAGAAGCGCAGAGGCAATTGGGTTTTACTGAGGCACAATATTCTGAGCGACCAACAAAGGAAGACCTGCATAATGAAACAGTTTAGCAATAGCAGCAAAATGTCAAGAAGCCTGACAAACATGCTGGATCTCATTCAGTTTAAACTGAAAGGTTTGCAACTATGTTCCTGAAAACAATCTAACAATTTTCATATTTTTTCAACAGTTATGCAAAAAAAAGTAGACATTTTTAGTAACATGGATTTTTAAAACCTTTTAGAATTTATAGATGGTCCACTTTGACCCAAAATAACAAACTACACCCTGATCTTATAATGTTGATAATGTCCTTCCTGTCCGGTTCTGTCATGACTGAGCTTATCGTGAGATCGCAGCTTGACGGCGTGTGACACCTGGGTGGGTCCAGCCACATCTGTCAGTGTCAGATCCAGCTGATGCCTGAGGCGAGTGCCATCCCAGGTTTGCATCAAAATCACAGAGACCTTCCCCTCCATCTGAGTGGAAGCTTCTCCAGTTCGCTCTGTTTTCTCTTATTAGTCCACAGTACTTCAGCAGGAACTAACTGTGTTTTCAAATGGGTCCATCGGATCCAGCAGTAACTTTCAGAGACAAACTTCGGTACAAAACTGTCCCCACAGTCAGAGGTGTTGGTTGTTTTATGCAGCTTTGAGAGTCTTGATTTTAAAATATTACCTTAAATTTCTGACTTTTTCTTTTATACATGGTTGTGTACAACTAGTTCTCCAGTCTGAAATAATACTACAAAATGAGGTTTTAATGGAAAGATGAGTTCAGATGGTATTACACAGTTGGCAAAGTATGTGTTATCATCAGATAAACAAGATTTTGCCTCTAAATCATCTGCTACCAATTCAAATACTGAAGGCATTTTTTTTCTTAGAGATGACTGAGCATGTTCACAGTTGTTCACTGAGATGAAAAAATATCCCCCAACCACACAGCTCTCCTCTCTTCAGTGTATATATTGTAAGTATACATTTAACATGCATTGTTTTCCACAGAGCCTCAGCTATGTAATTAGCAGAGGCATCCCTGTGTCACTGAGAAAATGCAGCAATTTCCTGGTTTTCTTTCCAAAGCAACTCTGCATGTCTGCTTTTTGATGAGCTCAAATAAACCAGCGAAGACAAACATCCACAAACAATCATGCAGAAAGATCAGCGGGGGAGCATCCAATCTGAAGGATGTGTATCAGAGCGCAACTATCAGAGACACAGAGAGGAAATACACACAGTGCTGGAGTGTAATTATCTGCTGCAATTTTGATGGAGACATGGGCATGTATTAAATATGAGACACTCTTCTTCCTTTGAAGGTGCAGCCTCAAACACAGCCACTTCCATCTTTGTGCTCTGTGTCACTTAAATATTTGAGGAGAACCAGGTGGGCTCAGAGAATGGGCTCAGATTGTAGCGGAAAGCAAAAAGAAAGGCTCTTAAGGCAGGAAGGATGGCTTTTATGCATTTTTATGAAATAGAACTGCAAAGTGAAGGGTCTCCCTGACTGGAAGCCAAGTAACTTTCAGCATTAGTTTCAAATCATGTTATCAGTCAAATCACAAAAAAAGAATATACTTGAAATCACTGCTAGAATCTGAATCTAAGATATTTCATGTTTTCACTTGTTGAAATGCACCAATTCTTACATTTCATTCCAGGAAGCCATTCAAAAGTGTTGGGATGAGTGGAACTTTGTGAATAAAATCTGCATCCCTGAAATTCTAAGTCTCTGAGGAGCGAAGATCTCCAGAGGGCCTTGACAGAAAACCAAAAAAACATTTGAGAAATTTGAATGAAAAGCTGCATCCGACTGGAAACAAATCTGTTTGTTTGTGTCAGGCTTAGACGAAACCACGCAGCAGGTTTGCAACTGGTAAACAATAATGACCGGCCATATATTAATATATGACAGATCAGCAGCTGTGTACCAGAGCTGGATGGAGGTTGATGTTCAGATATCATTTTAATAACACACTCTAACCTTTGCCATGTCGACGCTCTTCTGATTGGATTGGCTGAGTTTCCAATGGCAACAGGACCAGCAGTACAGGCAGCTACCGCTCTCTCTGTCTGTGTTTCAGTCTGGAAGATTTTATCTGAATGTGAATAATCACATCCAAACTGGCTCAGGAAGACTGGCGGGAGATTTACAGTGGATTATTTGAACCAAAAGCAGAATTTCTCGACAAACAACAGCTTGTGTTGATTGTGGTAAGACGGTTCTAATAAAGGACACAGATACTCTTTATGGCCTGCACCACAGAGACAATTAACAGTTTCCTTAGGCAGTTAACTCTGCTTGGGCACACTGTTTAGTTTTATACCTGTGACTCTTTTAGTGATGATTAAAAGTGAAAAAAAAAACAAAAACTATGTGTTTCATAGTACAATATTAGCGTTGAAAGACTTACCATATCTGTGTCAGATACTGGTCCAAAACTGGTCACGTAGACATTTGTCTTTACTTCTGTCACTCGGTCTGGAAAGGGGAAACAATTGAAAATTCTCAGACAACGAAGTTCCAAAGGTTTTCAACCATCCATACATCATGCATTCAAAAGCTTGAGCAAAAATAACCCCCCCAAGACAACACAAAAGACAGTCTAAATTGTTCTACAAGTAAAAAAAAAAAGCTCATGAATTTTAGTCAGGCAAACTCGCAGGCAAAGAGACGGGACTGCTCCACAGATACGGTCAGGACACAGATAGGACTCAGTGGGACTCTCCTCTCTATTTTCACTGGATTGTTAGTCACTTTTATAAACTTGTGTGACATTTTATTACATCTATATAACCTTGTTAGGAGAAATTTCAGTTGCCAAAATTAAATAAATCTTTTAAGGATCACAGCATTAGAAAAGTTTTATTACTGCAATCAGTCCATAGTGGTGCTTAAGGTGACATTAAGACTCCAACAGTCTGAATAAAATCAGATTGATAGTCCAATCACACTGCTTACATTTTTTTCAAACAAAATTGTATTTTTAGATGTTACGACATGAACAGTCTTTCACAGTTTTTCATTTTCTTGCCAGAATAATGTCAATGTCATACAGTGCTTTGCTAAATTACTCGTACGCCTTAAATTTTTTCATGTTACTACCATCAACGTTTATGTATTGTGTTGGGATTGTAGGTAAACTAACAGAATGGAGTGGATCATTTTAAATTGGAAGTAAATTCTACATGTTTTTTCTTTTTTTTTTTTCAAAAATTAAATCTAAATTGTGGTGTGCAAATGAAATTTTCAGTCTTTTCTGTTACACCCCGAGCTAAAATCCGGCGTTATCAATTGTCTTTACACGCTACCTAATAGTTAAACTGTTGCCTCCATGCATTAAATCCAATTCTCTTTGCCTTCAGAGAGATGTCAGTGATCCTCATTTATCCCTGTTTTTCTGTTTTTCTGTTTCCAGAGCATCAAATCTTAGACATCGAGTTCAATAAGAGAAACTGTTCGAACCAAATGAGCTCAATCGTTCCAGGCCCAAAGTCCACCAGCCCCTGCGAATGTGTTTTATTATTTCCAACCCAGACGGATGTTCTCACTGAACAAATTATTCAGATTTCAGATACACAGAAGCGTAGCTCATTACACTCACAGCTGCAGAGAGCCCAATAGGTTCACCTGCAGGCAGATTTATTTTTAAAATGCTGTCTTTAAAGAGCTGACAGGGGCATAAAGGCATTTTCTGACGGTATCACAGATCCTTTCATTGTAGCGCAAAGGAGGATGAACTGCAGTATGCTCTTCCACCACACAACAGGCATCCTCTCATAATTTACATTTTCATCTAAAATGTCCTTTTTGTCCCCAGTGACTGAGATCAGTAGATTCAAAATACTGTTTCTGATCTGTATTACAAATTTGATCTTAGTATAAAATTATTTGAATATTGAGTGTTGTACTAGGGAGACATTTCTTGAGAGCTAGAAGCAGACTATTTTTTTTATGAGTAATGCTGTTCTTAATAGTGAAGAACATAGTGAGTGTTCTTCACTATGGGCTTAATCTCAGTCAAAGTTAACAAAGACACAAAATCCTTCTCAACTGAAATTGTTGCATCAGAGGTGATTTTGTCATGAAAAAAATAAAGAAAGAAAGAAATGTTGGGCATTTAATGACTCTTTTTTTCAGGATAAAATTGTTATACATTTGCCACCATTTATGGATCAAAACAACTGAGTGCAAAAAAAAGATGTATTGTACATTTTCTCTGGTGTACACATAGTATCTCTTACCAAGTTGAATGTTGGCCATCAACGTGTTTTTTGCATGAGACTGTCTACAAATCGTCAACCGGATTTAGCCAGAAAATTTGAAACGCCATTCCAGTAGCTTCACGTTAGCCTAACTTTTTCATTCTAAAACCAGTTTGGTCAGTTTTTGTCTCATTTGACTATTAAACTTGGGTATAAAAGTTACAGCTGGCCACATGAGCGAGCCAAATGTTTTCCACACAAGTTTGATTAACAGGCAATTTAAAGGTTATTTGTTTGTACTGTTTTTTTAAAAAAGCCATGTAGTTCTTTCAAAGTAAAGAACACTATCAACTATCAAGCATGTCTGAGGAAGCATCATGCTAAGGTATGCATAAGCTACATTTGGTCCAAAGAAGAGTTACATTAACTTGAAATTTCTCCAGTTTCTGTCTGTGATGCTTTGCTTTGATTTGCTACTACTTGCTTCAGTTTCCTGCATCTTACCTCCAAGGCCAGGTCTGAGTCTGTTGTCATACCCATCCAGGAGACTGTCCAGGATTTTGGTGAACGTTGCAATGTCTTTGGAGTTCTGTGTTGAATTACAGACTGCTCTCGACCTAAATAGGAGGGACATATCTTTATGCATAAGTAAGTCTCATACGTTTTAACAGGATTCTGTAAACACCAATTTAACAGCCAAAATGTCAAATGTCCTGTTGCTGAAGCTGTTAAGTGAGAAAAAGCTGGATGTCGGTAAAATAATTTGTTTCAAAATTTGATGTGACAGGTCATGCACCCTTTGACATTTCACCTGCTGAAAGGGCAAATATTTTTACGCTAATAATCTGATGTGATAAAGTATTTAATATTTTTATCAACACACTGAGCCATGATTTCCTGACTCTTCTTACCAAAATGCAATGCACTCAGGCAGAAATTTCACAAAGCCTGGTGTCCTACAAACATTTCTACCTGGCTGTAATTGTTGATGAGGACGAGCAACACTTTCCCTCATAACATTTTACATAAATCAATTAGATATTGATGTTTTTTTGTAGTGAAGACATCAATATCATTGAACGTGCTTTAAAAAGAGGACGAGCTGAGGGGGATTTATTATTTACATGAATTAATCAGGGAAAATGTTCTTAACCAGCTTTTAAAGAGGATTTTATTGATTGCAACAGCATGTTGAAGCATAGAAAAGCATGAGTGTCAATTGTTTCAAGCAAAGCATTGAGATCTGAAGCTGAGGGATACATTTTGTTTCACCATAGTGTTTCTGTACTATGGCAATCTCTAAAGTCTGACTCCAACTATTCAAACAGATTTTCCACCATAACCCTCTGATGCATAACTGGGTCCTTTTTGACCCGGGGAGGTCATCTTTTTGCAATATCTGTATAATGAAAAGTTTTCATCACTTCATATTCCAGGTATTCCTCAAGAAACATGTTACTGGTGTCATGCAATTCAAATTTTTAATTTACCTTTTGTACATTTTAAGAAATAGCATGTTTTATGTCACTACCCCATTCTTCCGTGAGTGGGTCCAAAATGACCCGCATTCATTTCCTATGGAATTTAATGGGAATATTTGTTTCTTACCAACTGTGACTGTCAGGAAAACTTTTATTGTGAACCAAACACACTGAGACCTAAGTGTCACCCCTGAATAATATTATTTTACAAAGCAAGAATTGTCTTTATTTTTTACCTCACAAATGTGTTTGTGTGTGTCAATCATGAGTACTGTGACAGCGTTAATGTCAGAAATCAACATATTAGCCTTCTTCAAAGTTAGCCAACACTAGTTAACTAACCAACTAGCTAACATTACCACCTATACTTTATTGTGCATCTTTATTATTTGTATGTGCGTGTCTGTGCGTGTCTAAAACCCTGGATGAGAAAACCAAGAGAGAAAATGTGTTGAATGACATGCAAAACCTGCTTATCAATGTGTTTTATCATCTAAATTATCAATAAATGAGCCAGAAAAGTATAGAGTGCCTTCTTTGGGTCCGGGAGGATGTCCTGCCCCACGTGGAGGAGTTCAAGTATCTCAGGATCTTGTTCACCAATGAGGGAAAAATGGAGCAGAAGATCGACGAGCAGATTGGTGCAGCGTCTGCAGTGAAACATGTGCTGTACCGCTCTGTCGTGGTGAAGAGAGAGCTGAGCCAAAAAGCGAAGCTCTTGATTTAACAGTTGATCTAAGTTCCTACCCTCGTCTATGGTCATAAGCTTTGGGTCATGACCGAAAGAATGAGATCATGACCCAGGACACGCTGACAATGTTTCTCAGCTGATCTGGGAACGCCATGGGTTCCCCCAGAGGAGCTGGAACAAATGGCTGGGGAGAGCGAACTCTGAGCCTCCTTAGGCTGCTGACCCCGCGACCCGACCCCAGATAAAAGGAGGATGGATGGATGGATGGATGGATGGATGGATGGATGGATGGATAAATCATACACATACACACACTCACATACGTGATACGCAGAGTGTAATAGAATAGAGACTGTAATGTTAGCTAGCCTGGTTAGCTAGCTAGTTTCAAGAAACGTGCTCTTTTGTAGCCCCCCCACACACACACACACACCCACACACACACATAATGGATGTTAACATTGTCCATTATTGACATTTCATCATTGTTGTAAAATTGTTGCTGTTGTCATTTTGTTTTAAAAATGTTCTACAAATTGTTATGAAAATGTTTAAAAAAGTGAAAAATCAAAATATTTCAAACATGAAATAACTCTTGTGTGACATAAAACAGAGTAGAAAGTATTATACAAAACATTGTTTTTAATCAAAATGACAAAAGTAGCATAAAAACACATTGATTGTAACCCGGGTCAAAAAGAATGGCAGACTGTATAGTCAGTCACTCACTTATCAGAGGGTTAATCTTCACAGAAACAATTGGCATCAATTTTTAAAAAAAAAGTTTAGGAAAGAAGAGGGGTTTAATATTGCTCTGTAATTAGCAGGTGTCTCTGAATCAAAGCTAGGTTACTTAGCAAGTCTTTGGTACATATCCACCACCAAAGAGAAAATGTGAGTTTTTATTAATTAAACCTACCCAGTCCTTCCTCCTTTTAACATATTAAGTTGAAATGGAGTCTAACCCTTGTCATCATCCACTCACAATGGGTAATATTTGCAAAAGGTTTGCATTTGCAAAAGGTTTCTTATTAATATATATATTAGATATGTCTAGCTTTCTTGAGATCATCTTAAACAATGTAGCTCTGAATGTATGCAATCTGTAAAAAATATAAAATGAACAAGGTTTCAGTCAGGCGCTGCATAAAGTGTTGACTTTTAGCAAGACGAACTGAGAGAAAAAGTCCCTCAAATGACAAAATAAGGGGAGAGAATTGGGTAGCAGCTGATGCTCGTTGCCCCCAAATGGATTTCTCAACTTAGTATTCTTCCATCAAACTTAATGTGCCTCAAAGGGAAAGGAGCACTAATGCAGTTTATATTTAATCGAAACTTGTGACTCAGAAGAGAGTTATATGCTATTCCTCCTGGTGTCATTTTGAATTTTGTTACAATGGTAACTTCATTGACCAAAATCAAACCCAAAGGCTGGTGCTTTGTCATCACTTTCTCATCATACTTTGGCTTAGAAATGCAGTCGAAAAAGTTTTCTTTCCAAAGATGATGAGTGCAGATCAGGAATCTGTAGTTTTTTGTGAATTTACTGGTGGAGTTACCCAAAATTTGAGAGGTAGTCTTCCTACAAAATGCTGCCCATAACATTGTCAGATCTTGTCCAAAGGAGCACAAACTGATGTGAATGACAACTGTCTTAAAGTTACAACATGAATCTATGTTAGACTTGGTTGGGTTGTGCATAGTTTTCTGTAATGTGTGATTATTTAAAAGGCAAGGATTAGAGGAGTAATTTAAATGATTATAAGTGTATAATCATTTCATAATTATGCTTTTATAATTATTGTTAAATTAATTTCTACATCGGATTTTCAAGGTATTGGAAATCATTGTTTAGACGTATCATGCATCTTTCACTTTTCTTTAGAAAAAAATAAATAAATAAACTGTCGTCTGATTAAACCAGCTCTATTTCCATATTCTCTATTTCCTGGAAGTTTTGAGATTTAATTCCCCACATCAAATTCTTCCAGCGCTTTTATTAGATGTTCTGGGATTTGAGCTTCATGACAGTTCTCTGAGATTAAAGAGTCATTTTCTAATAACTCACGGCGCTCTGGGCGCACGGAGAAGCTAAAAAATAAAAATTAAAAAAACATATCCAGCTGTGTAAGAAACCACGTCCTTTACCTTGCTATAACTGAAACGCTCCTGTGCTCAACATGCAGGCAAGAATCCATTCAGATTAATTAAAAAACGCTCAATGGGTTACCGCCAGAAACTTACCGTGTTTGCCACAGAGCGATGAAGCAGACCAGCACAGACAGAGGACGCGAGCTTCTTTCTCTTCTCATGACTGGAGCCTGGAGATCAGGAAAAAGCTTCAGAGCGCGTTGAGATCTCCTAAACCCGCTTCATTTCCACGCAACATTTCGAAACCCAGCGCAGCTCTGCCAGGAACCGAAAGCCTACCTGAAGCTCGACAGGTGTGCCCGCCGTTGCTAAGGGAAACCGTGATGCGCGCAGCGGAGATGTGCGTAGGTCTGAAGGCGGTCAGAGAGCTTCCATCCTGCCAGACTCTCCTCCAAACAAACGAAGCTGAAAACGAAAACTGCGCGGGGAGAGAGGCTCCCTGCTGAGGCGGACGAAGTCTGTGCGTGAGAGCGCGCGGCTGCGCACGGTGAGCATCCTCTGCTCTGACGAAGCCCGTTCAGGATTAGGGAAAGCGCTGAAATACATCTGAGCCCGTTCTTTTCCGCAAATGTCATCAGAACAAAAGAGGGTAACGCAAATTACTTTAGAAAAAAAGGAACATTTATTGTCATTATGACTTCCGTAAATAAAAACAAAAGAAACTCGGACTGAACAGGACAGGAGGCTAAAAAAAATCAAACATCCATCACACATTAGCCTAATATTCTCATGATAGAAGTAACTCCCAACTGTAACTTCTTACTCATCCTGAATTAGTCATATAACCCCCCAGCCCCCCCCCCCCCCTTTGTAAAATGATGACCATGGAGTTACTCATTATACAGATGGATTACATCACCTTTGTCTGTCTATCCTGCAAAACTCTAATTATTTACTTTTCACAGAGGGTTGAAATATTTTTTCTAAATATTTTTAAATAACACATGTAGACCAGGGATGTTCACCGCATAGATGATTTACGGTGCAAAGAATTATTTGTGTGGCCACATCTGCATTTGAAAAATTATGCAACGGTACTGGATCTTAGCCCAATAAAGCCCTTATATCATTCTAGCAGTGTGAGATCTTCAAGTATCCACAAGCAGATTAAAGTAGCATCATGTTAAGAAGATGCAAATAAAAGAATACATGAGAGAGAAGAAAAAAAATATGAAAGAGGTTTTCCAATTTACCTTCCACCTGTTCAGTTTACTCAAAATTTGAACATCTATATATAAATGGTATCATATAAACAGTGTTTTGTATTTCTATAAAGAGGCAGTTGGAAGGGTTCCAGTTTCAGTTTCAAAATACCTCCAATCTAATGCAAACTCGTTTTGACTGCAGGACCAGAACAATCCACTGCTATGAGATAAAAAATGGTGAAACGGGGAAAGGTCAAATGCTGTGTCATTTAGATAAAGTCAGCTCTGCATCTGTGGCATTTAATAAAAATATTTAAGGTCATAAAATGCAGCTTAATTTCCAAGGAAACTAAGCTCCCTACTCAGTTGTACTGTAGCTGGGTAAATAAAAATTGACAAGACATTGAAGCAATAAACACAACACCCTGAATGATCAGAGACATTCTAATAGGCTGTGTGGGTTTTTGCATTTGCCTTGTGTTTGTATCCTTATTAGTTTTTTTTTGTTTGTTTGTTTTTGTTTGTTTTTTTTAACTCCGACTCATGGCCTATTTTTGAGAAACATGGTTGAAAATAACATGCCTAAAATTAATTGAATGTATCTCAAGAACTACAGAGTTTATTTTAATTGTTTTTGTATCAAAATAAAGGCAAGACCCTAGAGAATATGTTACAGCTCTAAAAACCATCCTGCCTGTTACTGAGGAAAGTGAATAAATATGACACACTGCAGAAATTAAGCAAAATATCTATTTCCGCCAAAAAAAAAAAATACAGTTCAATATATGAAGATTCCTTTCAAAGCATGCAGATGAAATCTAAGACATGTAGTAAACAATACTACACAATCTGACCTTTTACTGTGCCAAGTTTAATTAAAAAAAAAATTATATGAGTTCTAGAGAGGTACTACTTGATAAAAATCTAGGCGGACCTTCCAAATTAGCCATTTTGGCACAATTTGTGCCATTTGAACTTTCTCAGGTTTTTTTCTGTAGGTTCTCTTTCAATTATTTATTCTTACTTGTCATAGATAAGTAATTACATCGAATAACAATTGTTTTTTGGGGTTCCTTTGAAAAATCCACATTGCATTCATTCATAAAACGAGAACAAATAGACAAATTGCAATAAAATGGAACAGATTTATTCACAATAACATTTCAAATACAATGAAAATGCAAATAGCAATGAAAACTGATTTGTCAAAATGATATGATCACAGGAAGAAACCGATATATCTCACAATTACATTACAATAACAATGCAACAGCAATAGGTTTTCTTTTTTTTTTCCTTTTTGTGGCTCTAGTGGTTTTTGTTTGACTATAAACATATGGAAAGTGGAGGAAAAAGCCTCCATATATTGGTTGCATACTCCATATCTCTGCCACTGACACATCCTTGGACTAACAAATACAAACCTTCACTGTGACAGCACAGTTGTAAACAACAAGTCAAAAGTCAAAAGCAGCGCGAAAAAAATTCCTGCTGGACTCTCTGTCTGCGCTCTGCGCGTAAAATCATCCAGTTATCCATTCAGATATTCGAAATTACGCTGGACAGTTTCTCGGGAACCCATTGGCCAATTTTGATGATTGACATGTCTTTCGAACCGTCAGAGCCAATAGAATCCGAGGACGTTGACATTAATACGGAACCTAAAGCCATTCACCAATAGGGTATATGCCACGAGAGGTGGTGACGTATTTCCGTTTGAATTTATTCCACATAGGTTGGTTCCAGGTCCTGCTTGCTCCTATTGTTCTTGGCCGAAGCTGCAAGATCTGTACCATGAAAAAGATGCAAAACTTAAAATATCTGTGAGCTGCTGGTACAACAACTGAGTTTTGTGGTGTTCCGTTGTGTCCAGTAATTAGTCGGTACCATCCAGTGCTTAGTTTTTTCATTTTCCAGCTGATATCGGACTGTAGCCAAAACTTAGCCACTACAACACGCGGTTTGTAGCTGCCTGCTATTTCAAAGCTTGAGGATATTGAAGATCCAGCGTCAGAAATGGGAAGATGGGGGATATAAAGGGAGTTGTACGTGGCTCGTTTAGTGGAATAATTTGTTGGAGGAAAATAATGCCAGAGGAAATCCACTGCAACGGGAACAGGCTGAGAACAGAGGCAGCGATTCGGCACAAGGTAAGTCAATACGTGTGTGTTGATGTGCGTTTATGTTATATGGAGTATGAAATAATTTTTAGGCAACTCCTTAGTTTTTGTTTATGTGACAGTTATATAAAATACATTTAACATGCAGTCGGAGCGATACTGAGCACGGTAATTTAAAAACAGCCGAGAGCAGCAACGCTCCAAACCACACAAGAAGTCAGTCAGATTAAGGTCCAAAACCTTCGCTTTACAGCCGTTTAAGTGGCACCGACCCACATAAAAAACCCACAGAACAAATGGTGCAAATCACGTATTTCGCGAATCCCGAATATATGATTAACTACCTTTGCTGTTTCATCATTATTATCCACGTTAGAGTGATTTTTTCCACTTGGCTGCTATAATCTGTTCTTGTGTTAGACAAAGTAATTTCTCTTTTTTTCCCTCTGAGATTCTGCTTAGAAAATAAGGTTATGAAGTTGCATCCTCCTGCTGCTTTTTGTTTTTAAAATGGTTAACGGTTACTGTGGGCAAATCCAGCAAGGACCAAGTGAAAAACTCCATCTCTAACACAGAGTGACCTGTGCACCGGAAGCAGGCTAAGTGGGAAAAAAATGCGAAGTGCTAAAACGGAAGTCCGTGGCATATACCCCATTACAGCGAGGAAAACGAATGTGGCGTAGATTGACGGTGTTCGCCTCTAGATTTTGTTTATGGTAGCTAGGAGACGAAAAGGCTCTGGGCAGAGCCAAAAACAATGTGAGATGGACGCAGGGAATATGGATTATCGAACCAAGTGGAAATATTTACTCTAATAAGGATTATGACCACGAAACAGCAAAGGTAGGACTGGATTTATGCTTTTAGCTTCGTGAAATTAGCTTTTTTTTCTTCTTTAGCTGCTGGTTCAGTGAGTTTTGCACGTAGCGTGGTGACTCTGGTATTGTTGGAAACGGCAGAGCTTCGGCTTTACTCTGATAAATAGTTTGTGGGCATTGGGCCTCGTTGCTCTTTCACTGTTGCTTTTTTACCGGGTATGCCTCGTTAGCCTCGTTAGCATCTAATTACGTTTCTTTTTATCAAGTTGCTTCGTGTTCAAGCCGGGTGTTGTTGAGGTAGAAAATATTGTTTCTATCATTTAGAAGAGCTTTTCCCCGATCCGTGGATATGCAATATGCCTATATTTTTAAATGTATAACATGTGTTTTCAACCGATCTTGTTGCGGCAAGCGCCGAGGACCCTCTCGCGACAGACAGGTTTTAATAGCTTGTTTTTTTTTTTTTGTTGTTTGTTTGTTTGTTTTAATATCTAAGTTTTTACATCTTAATATATGTAATGATAGTTTAGATTCTGTGTGAGACTTATTTGTCACAGAATATAGCGGAGGACAAGCAAGATTTTAATCTAGATACAACAGTAACGGCCAAAAGCGACAACTTGTAATCATTTCGTTGAGCTGAAAATTTCTTTTTGTTTTATTGTTTTGCCATCTTATTTTCAGAACAACAACCAACATGCTTGTGCAACATGTGCAAAAAAATCTGAGAATTTTGGAGCAAACAGACATCAAAAGAAATACAAACTCTTCTGCAGAAGAGAAACACTTCTTCTGCAGAAGACAAATATGAATTTGATGATCTAGTTTGAAGAAACTATTGCAGATAAAAATCCAGTGAGCTGACTTGTACCCTGACTAAACAAAGTGTATTACGACTGCAAATCTCCTTGGGATCAGATACAGAAAAGTGTCTAAAGTCTGGAGATAAACTGTGCTTTAAAACCTGCACACAGGGTTCCACAAGAAAATGATAGATCTGGTTCAGCCTCGTTTCTCTACTGATGACTGTTAGCATTCTGAACTGCAGGTTTCTGTCTTCTTAGAGTAAAGCTTTACTTCATGGAGTCACACATGGTGGATCCAGGCATCCACAATGTGGATGCAACTTTATCAAAGATGCAGTTACAGCGACCTGACAAAAGACAGCAAGCACCGGATGAGAAAGTGTTTGGGTGTTGAGGCAGTGATGGAAAAATATTCTGTAGGAAATGTTTTTTGACCTCATCTAGAAGACATTCCCTGTGGTAATAAATTCAGTTTTATTCATAATGACCAGCTGGAGCTGAAGATGTGATTCCGTTTGACATCATTTTTTAATATTTATACTTTGCTGTCTACCTCAGCGAAACACAGCTTCATTTCATCTTTAATATCTGCACTCCTCACACAGAACTGATGTCTTCATGTTCACCATCAGAGTCTGAGTGAGTCATTCAAACAGGAACACAACGCATTTGCATTTTTCCACATTATTCAAGTTATGTTTAGAGTCATAATGTTCCATAGACTGTGAGAACGGGTTCATGCAGAATCAAAGCTATACTGACTTTCTGCCAGAGTAGCAGGAAGTCAATGTAGTCTTTTAGACTAAGACTAAGACTAACTCAGGTTAAAATATAAATGTTTACTTTGTTTACCTGATAAAGACAAAATGAAAGTAGTTATGTGAATGATTATTAGTTAATGCCCTTTGATAATAGATAAATTTAATTAATTAATTAATTAACTTATTTCTTTATAGAGTTTATTAATCATTCTCTATATATTTTTATGTACTTGTTTGGTCTTTTGCATTTGCATTTAAACAAAACTGTACTGTTCGAAATGTTTTGAGTTTATAGTCCCGTTTTAATAATTAATTGTCTATAAGATTCAATGTTTTCTTTGCTTATTTTCGTCGTGTATTATATTATCTATATTAATTTGGATTTTATTTATTTGCTACATACAAATAAATGTTGTAATTTATTTGTATGTAAGGTTTGCTTTTCCTTTATTTAGTCATTTATTTTCATTAGTTTTTAATTTGTCATTTAATCATTAACTCAAATTTATACAAACAAAGTTGTACAACACGATTTGTGTTAATTTTGTGTCATAATTATTGTTGAGAAAATAAATTTAAAATAAGCTAGTTTTAAAACTTAACATGTCTTGATTCAAATGGCCTAATTGTGGTTTTGAAATTTAGTAATGTATTCTGGCCTATTGACCTTTATTTTACCTGTAGTTCCAGCAGATGGTTTGCTAGGATCGTTTGAACTGCCTTTTGTCTGTGGGAAAACAATACAGTGGAAGTTGTAGCTTTTCACACTCATCTGTGAAAGGACGTAAACACGGCAGGGGTTTCTGGCTTGAGAGAGGGTCAGAGATAGCTCCTGGTTGGAGGAGCAAAGATACGCCTTATTTGAATAAATTAAAGATAAGAATACGCCTTTTACTATAAAACTTTCTACACAGAAGTGACAAATCAGATTTGCTCTTGCAATTCTCCAAAGATGTCTTTGCACGTCTTTGCTTTTCTTCCTTTCCTTCTTTTCCAAGTCTGTCAGGTAAATGAATGTATGTCTCCGTTGTTCTGCAGTTTCTGGTGTAAGTTTGTGCATTGTCTTACTTCTAAGTTTATGCATTGTCTTATATTGGATACTCTGTAATTCTGTGACATCAACACACATTGTTGTTTTCCTTGTGGCCACACGTGGCCCGCCGAGAGGACCTGGGATCCAGAGGAAGAGAGAGCCAAACTTTTTTCCAAAGTTAACTATTTAGAAATGTCTTCCTTAAAATTATCTAGTTGTTTCATGTATTATATAGTTCTAGTCTATTTTGTCAAATTGTTTATTTGGTTATTTTGAGAATGTTTTTTCTCTTTTTTCAGAAAGAGCTCTTTTTATTTTGCATTTTGATGTTTTATTTTTGGTCATTTGCTAATGCAAATAGAGTTTTTTTTTTCTTTATTTGAATTAGTCTGTTGCAAATAATAAACAAATTGTTCATAGATTTAAAGGTCAACTATTACAATGACATCTCTACTGTCAATGATTTGGACCATGGGAGGAAATAAGATAAATGTTATCAGATTGTAGGATTTCCCCTTTTATGTTGGTGGGATTGACTAAATTGTGTTTTTGTGTTCAGATTATTAAAAGCAATTGTTCAAGATACTTTAATTTGGATATTAGAACATAACATGATGGTCATTGAAACGTGTAACATGACCTTCGTGAGCATTTGTTAACTAAGTTGGTCCACTTTGTCATTGTGCTAAACAAAACTTCCCAGAGTTTTGCTCTCAGATTCAGTATCATTCTTAATTCTAGCAAAACCTTTGAGTGCTCTCTAGAGCCAGTGAGTGTGGTTGAAAATACCTGAAACACACACAAATTCAAAGAAGACTTAACACACTTTGTCATGCTACGTAACCCCTGCAGGGAGTATATTATATCAGAAGGAATAAAAATACTACTGGTTTCATTATTAGTTAGATCGGCTGTGATGAATGAAAGGATTTTTCTTGTTTCTGTCCTCCACTGGCTCTCTCACTACCACTGAGTCACATATTTACTCTGACCATCTAAACATGTTTGACCTCTGGTGGAGATTTAGCTCCTCCACAACTTTAGAGCCTTGTGCATTTGGTCCACTTTACCCCAAACCAGATGAAATCCTGTTCCTCTGGGCTCTAAAAGTTCACATTCATGAAAACAAGAGGACCCCAAAGGAGGGCAACACAAACAGAGAGAGAGAGAGAGTCAAGAGTTATTTACAAAAACTGGACAGTATGAAGAAAAATTGAACGCTTGAGGCTGAATTACAAAAACTGCTTTTTGACTCCATGAGGTGAAAGTAAAAATGTTATCCCATCTTTGATGGCCTTCATCTGCTGCATTAAATTGCGATCCATTCGTTACATTTACGGCACTGATGAGCTCTGATTTCTCAACACAGCTCATCGTCACACTTCCGAGCAGCAGACAGATGATTTTCTAGTTATAATCTGTTTATGCAAAGTGGACATTTTTAATGAGCTTTATGTTTTAAAAAATGGTCTAAAGATCTTTTAGGCCATATCAGATTTACAGTTTTCCTCAGTCGCTTTGGAACATTTTTCAGAACAGATTTGAAAGGTTCAAAACTACTCGCTCAATATCATTGTGCCAAAGAGAAGAAAAGGAGGAAGAGGTGTGAGGCCGTGGCGGAGGAGTTAGGAGGCAAAACAGATGAAGAGGCAGGAGAGGCTGACGACATAATGCCAGTTTCCATCGCTTCAACATCATTACGATATGGTTGGTGACCCACAAGACACCCTACTCCTCATTTCTTAAACCCACTGAGGAATTTTTCTCAGCATATTCATTGAGACATATGGTTACTTTTGATGACGTAAGAATTTTGACAAAGAGACTTTGTTTTGCAGGTAATCCATGGCGTTTTGATGTTTGTACCAATTGTTTTGAGACTCACTGTACTCACTGTTTTGTAAGTTTCGAGGACGATTTGAAAAATCCAACGAAGCAACTGAGAAAATCTGTAATCAACCAAGGAGGACAGGAAACTGGATGTTAACTGGATTGAAGCACTATAGTGGGATCTTCCAGAAGCTGTGCAGAAACAAATGTTGCCAGATTCAATCAACAAGCAATTTCTCTGATAAGCTCTGGTAACATAGAAGACAATAACTACTTGGAGATTTTTCTGCTGAATGTTGCCTGTAAGCTCTTGCATTGTGGTGTGAACTTTCTTTTTGTTTATTATTATATTTGTTTAGTTCCGATATTAATGTTTATTACTTACTAAATAGTAATAACACATAGGCAGATTTAGTTTCATTCCAAAAAGCAGCACTCCTTCTGTGAGCCGCAACACTGATGTCATCTTAAAATGAAAATCCCACAATTTATCTTCTGCCCTCTCTGCTTTCCCCTTCACACACACACACACTAAATTTTGAACACCTTTTTGCAAAATAAATTGATTTTACATTACGAGCTGACTCATAAACAACCAAGGTCCATTTTCCACCATGAGGTCCAATTCCTCCCCTCCCCCCTTTTCTCTCCTCTTTTACTTTTTCTCGCCCAAACACTTGAATCCCTGCAGATTTTCTGAATGGCACTGTATGTGCCCTTCATGTGCGTGCATAAATAACCATTCTGCAAGTTCTCTATGGTTTTGCTCTTCCACAAACATGTTTATGTAAGAGGAGTTGTCATGGAGATGGACAGATCCATGACAACATGTTTTTTAGCTTTCACATAGTCTACTCTCATTTAATCAGAGTCAGAACAGGAATATTTAGTGATTCACCATATCTGTGATAGATTTATATGATTTATTCTTGTTTTTAGTGTCATTTTCTAAATTATTTGGTTAATCCCCTATTGGTTAATTCAACAAATGATGTTATAAAGAGATAAAAAATAAATAAATAATAGAACACTATTTAAAAACCAATTTCTTTTGGGTTCCTGAATGAGAATCTCTGTTTTACTCTTTTTCTATTGATACGTTTCTCTTTTTTCTCAAGTATACTTGTTCATTATTAGCCTGGTACACTTTGCTTAGTACAGAGTCTTTGGGCTGTAGCCTATGGCTGTAGCCTGTTAAGAAACGATTGGTTCCTGGAGGTGTGGACTTTGTTGCGGGCAGACGACTACAGTTCTAAAACGGCGAAGAAAATCGACGTCATCGTTCACAACTTCTCTTTCAGTTCGCTGATTGGCCTGGTCAAAAAATCGTTCGGAGATAATCCGAGGCTGGGGGAGAATGTAGAATGTGCTGGAAGCAACATTTTCTTTTCTTTGCTCAAGGAGGCTAGTAGATTATGAGTGTCCAAAGTTTTTCTGGAGACCATTTGTGATACTTCTAGGATTTTTATGCAAACCCATAGATGACATGTTTGCAGGTTATTGCTATTACTGTGATATGTTCTCCCTTCTGATAGACTCTAGGGGGCGTGGCTAAGCAGGGAACCGGTGGCACACCTGAATTTAATCACTTCCTGCATATAATGAGCAGTCAGACGAGCCTATCTGTTTGAATGTTGAACCACAGCGGTCGCATCAAACTACTTGTCTCTTGGAGCAGTGTTTTTATGCCAAGTCTTTCAGGGGTTCAGTTTTCAAAACATTGTGCACACAGCTCCCCCTGCTGGACAAAGACGGTTTAACATCCAGAGACATGACGGGTAAAATGTTTCTTTAACACACTGAAGGCTTTTTTTTTTTTTTTTTTTTGTGGTTGTGTAGACATGAAAACTACGGAAAATTAAGCGAAATCAATTAATCTTAATAAATGCTATTCATGGTTTGTTCATTCATATTGTGCAGAATTTATTAATAAATTTGTCAAAGACTTAATGACCTACAAGGACAAAGTTTAGGTAAGGTCAATTAAATAAAATTGAGTTGTATTTGTTGTTTTTTTTTTCCTAGACAGAAGTGATTTTGTTGTCCTTGTTTAGATGTTTTTACCTCACTGAGTGTAAACCACACGATGCCAGTGTTGCGTAAGGTCTTAACTGGTGGCAAAATTCTTTAGATGAATATGGGTTTTGAAAAAGAAAATATTTTTTTTAGATAAATAAGACAAACTAAACGAATGAATATGGAAAACATAATATTTCTATCACTGCAAAATCTTTAACAAAAACGGGACAAAATGTGTTGGTTAGCTGTAGTGAGCTACTTTTATCACAAGATGGCACCAACGACGCATCAAATTCCACGCATTTATCCTCATCAGCCGTGAAAATGTAATCATGTAAAAATCTTTTACGTTTCAAGTAAGACGTTTTGAAAGGCATTTAAAAATTGCTAGACAAATCGATCTTCTTTGGCTTCTAACATTTTAGCTCTAACACATTTTGATTTGCATAAATTTGGGTACATTTTAAATTAAAATATTCTGATCTTTAGATTCTACAATTATGTAAGTCTAAATATTGCTGAACAAAAACACAAAACGGATTCAATGCTGTCATCATTGAATTAGCAGTGATGAAACCACAAGTTGAGTTAGAAAGTTTTAATGACCTCTTAAAGCCACTGGGTAACACTAATAATGAGTTTATTCAAAAGGCAAAGTGAAAATCAAACATGCAAATAACCCAGCAGCTCATCAGGAGTGCTCTGATTTACTGCAACAATCACATGTTGGTTCTTGTGTGGGTGCAGAGAAAATCTGTTGATTGGTAATGATTAGAAATGAACAGAGCGCGGAAAGAAATATTAAAGGGAGAGCAGCAGGAGAATGGCGACAGCAGCTTCCCAGGGACGAGGAGATTCCCTGAGAAAGCAGGCAGCCGTGCTTCCTTGAAAATCAAAACTGCTTCAGATGTCATTATCGCAAGGATAAATAACAGGAAAAACACCTTAATTTCATATAAATATTTTCTAAAGCTTGTAAGTCCTGAATATCATATTGTCTAACCTACAAGTAAAATAATGAATACCTAACGTTTATTTTTAGAAAACAACTTCCATGCACTTTTAACCGTAAATGAACTTAAAAATACAGCAATTATAAATCTTTATTTAGTTTTTCATCATTTTAGCACTAGAGGCAAGAGGCTCTGACAGTGTTTTGTGGACAGAGAGAGGACGATCAGGAGTTGACAGATGGAGGAAACTCAGCAGCAGAAGGACGACTGAGTGGTGGAGAGCAAAATGATGAGTAGCAAATGATCTGGTTATGTGGGTGACACGTCGAGGTGACAACTCGGGGGGTGACACTTCAGGATAACACCTCGAGGTGACATAGCGGGATGACATGGATGAAGAGAAGGGAGAAAAAAAACACTCCATGCTCAAAAAAAATAAAAAAATCAAGTCTTCAGGCTCTGAAGAGACTGCTGCTGTGACACGTGCAGAAACAAAATGTTTACATTTCTCCACCGAGTCTGCGCTTCACCGAATCCTGAGGACTTGAGAAGGGGTAGGTGTCTTATTGTAGGATGGTGGAAGGAGATAAATCATCTGCAGAAGAACCCTGCTCCAATCTGTCAAGGAGTTGGATGAACCTTGAGATTTACAAACTTCACCTACGATCAGGAAATATGGAACACGATCAGATGAACGAGATCATTAAAACAGATTGATGGACCACTTTTATTTGCCTGGGGATCATTTTGCACCTTCTGGTGGTAGCTCATTTCTGGCTTCTGAAAGAGTTTCAAGTTGGGGCTATGAAAATAAAATTATACCTACTAAATAAAACATAATTTTTTACTCATGGACTGTAGCCTTCATCCTCCAGGGTTGCACTGCTAAATACGCTTAACTCAGTCTTTCACACCTGATCTCTGCTTTGTGTCAACATTTGACTCACATAGTGCCAGAAAAGTTGAATGTTACACGAGATCAAGCAAAAATTACATTTTATATCAAAAGAAATATCTGACATTTGAAGGGTATGTGTATGATCTGTCACTCCTTCAAAGGAATGAGTGTTCCTATACAGCTTTTTACTTCCACTCAACTTTCTATGAATATGCTTTTTTTTGGACAATGTTTTAAATGCAGAGTTAGAATAAAAATGTTTAGAAAATCCAATTTAAAGTCAATTTAAATCTAAAGCCAGAAAGATTTTTTTTTCATTAGTCTGAGAACAATCAAAGCGCTTGTGTGTGCGTTTTGGGTAACATAGATATTTTCCACATACCCACTGACCTTGCTGATGGTGGTGAGTGAAACTTTCTTTCATCTCAGCACCAGACACACAATGCTTCTGCTGCTGCAGCCTTGGAGGCGTGCTGCCTGCTGGGTAAGTGCTGTTGTCAGGGCAGCTTCATCTCAGTGTTGGACGCCTCCCTACAGCCAGCAGCAAACCAGACTCCTGCTGCATGGCTTCACTCAGTCATATGAGAGAGCTCTAGCTGCAGTGACGCTTGGCTGTGGACACGCCATCATGCACATGGAAGATATCGCTTTGAATTGTCTTATTCCTGTGTTTAGGGAATATTCAGAAATTTACAGAAAACGTAATTTATGTGGGGTGATTCTGTCGCATTTGGTCTGTTCCAGTGTGTGCCAATTTATGAATAAAGATGTGCTCAATCCTCTTGTAGTTATAAATCTGTGAACCTGGCATTTGCAATATTACTAATTTCATGAATTTGAAAATGACTCCTTATTCAAATTGTCACGGCATTGTCAGTGAAATATTTCACAAAAAATTGTGAAATTCTTTAAAAACGCAAAAAAAGACATCAGGGTGATGCTTTCAGTCTGTCCTGGTGAAGAAGAGGCAGCTGCATGAGCTGAAAAGTGATGATGTGGATTGACTGGTTCATCAACCCCATCCCCAGGTTAAAAAGATGATCATTTAAGGAATAAGATCATGGGTGCAAGGAGCTGAAATTAGCTTCCTGAATAGGTGGGCTGGGAGCTGAGCTCCCAATTTTCCACAAAGTATTGCTGAAATCTGGTCTTGTTTTTATAAACCAAATGTTGTGTGTTGTATTGGATGCATCTTTACCAATTCTTCACATGCAGTTGATGTTACCCCGGTACATAAGAAAAATATATGTTTTTTTTTTTGTTTTTTTTTAATCGTGGTTCTTCAGTGCAGCAATTTCTCTATTCTCCTATTTTTTATATTAAATTAGATTTTTTTTTTCAGTTACTTTTTTCACATTTCCTGCTGTTAGTTTTGCTTCCTGTTGCTAGCAGGAAGCAAGATTGTAACTAACCTGGTCTGTATTACTGACGATCTTCCTCTTTATAAAGTCTGACTCCTCTCTGTGGTCGTGGTTTAGTTTCTGTCTGTAGAATAGCTTTTTTTCTGCAAGTAGGAGCTCTTATTTAGTCAATTTCATTTCCTCCCTTTTTTTCTTCCCTGCGTCAAGGTTAATGAGTGAGTTCACCTTTTGCTTTCTCCCTTTATCCTTCAGTCTTGCTGAGGTTGCTCTACCTTCAGACTCTCACTCATCACTAGGCTGAGCAGAAGTGGTCTTCAGTTTTCTAACATGCCAGGCCATGCAGAGAACTTTATACGGTTAGCTAATTAAACTAAAAAATATATCTTTAAATGAATGTTTTGAATGAATATACACAATGATCTATTGAATGAAACAACCCACATGAAAACAGATAGCAAACATATAAATGCAAATGTTCCTGCTATCTGTCTGTCTTCTAAGCTTTGCCAATATTTTAGACATTTTCTCTTGATTTTTGCTGAGTTTCCCTTCCTTTATTCAATCCCAGTCTCTGTGTGACTAAACTAAAATAAGTAATTTATCTCAATTAAACAAATTTGTTTCACTCTATTATAAACGGAAACTGGCTTATCCATTTTTTGTCTTTATTCATTGATGTGGATTTTTTTTCCTTCAAGATGCCCATTTTTGAACATCTGTCTCTCACTTCTAGGACCACACTTCAGTCTAAAAGTCCAGAGATAAGAAAGTGGAATAAAGAATGTTCCCAATCTGCTGATATTTTTTGCTTTACCACCTCTTGAGAAATGAATAGATCAGGTTGTTTAAAGAAATAATAAGAAATATTATTTAACCTTAGTTTTAACATATACAATTACCAAGCTTCTACTATAGTTTTTGGTTTTCTTGTCCCCCCCCCCCCTCTCCTCCAATCCCGTTCTGACTACCCCTTAAAAACTTTGTGGATGTGCCCCTGCTCAATAACCGATTAATCAGGTTATTAATCGGTAATTAATAACCTGATTCCCTGTAAGCTCCCATGGTCGATCAGTCACAGATCAGCGTGCATCAGTCCCTTTGCTATTTCTGTGCATCCCGTTACGCCGCCAGGAGTTGTGCGCAGCTCCCCGGACGTGCTCGCGTCGCACCGCGCCTCCCCCTCCTCTTCTCCCGTTCTCCCTCTCTCACTCGTTCCCTCCCTCCAAAGGTGACCGGGGAGTCGCGCTCCGTGCCCGTTATTTACCGTGCCGAAGTTGAAGCGGAACCTGACGCAGATCAGCTGATGGAGGTTCTCTGCTTGGCGTGCAGCTCCTCTCTCCATCCTTCCCCTCTGCAGGTGAATCGTTCCTCACATGTTCGTCTCTGCGCTGCCGCGCTCTTCTTCGCCGGGGCTTCGTCTTCATCCAAAGTCATGTCCCCCCTGACGCTCAGATGTTGGTGAAAGGACGCGCATGCGTTGATTTATTTTGGAATACTAATTTTGCCTCCTAAGTTGCGTCCCTGCGAGGATCCAATGTGGAAGCCGCTGGCCGCATCAGAGTTGCCAGCAATGTGGATTACAGTCTGCAGCGTGTCTCTGCTCATCACTGTGGTCTGCGGTGCGCAAAGGTGAGATCTGACAGCAGCACCTCTGATTCCACACAGGCCTGAGCTTGTTTTAAGTAAATCTGAACTGGAAATGCTTTCTCTGCTCCCCTCCCAATCTTTTAGCGCAAACGAACCCAGCAACATGTCCTACGTGAAAGCGACTGTTGACAAGTTGCTGAAGGGCTATGACATCCGTCTGCGGCCTGATTTTGGAGGTAAACTGCAGCCGGTTGCCATGTGGGGCTCAGCGGGGCTGCTGCGCCGCCTCCTAACGCTCTGCTGTCTCCACAGGAGCTCCGGTGGATGTGGGAATGCGCATAGACATCGCCAGCATTGACATGGTGTCTGAAGTCAACATGGTAAGTTTGAAAGCAGCGCAGAGTGGAAATGTGTGTTTTGCTTTGGTGCAGCGTTGCTCCTGAAGGAACTCCCCTCACGGCCCCCCATTTTCCCCCCCTCCCAAAAAACAAAAAAAAAAAAAACAATTCCCCCCCTCCTTTTCCCCCTCCTCGTCTTCCTCCTGCTTTTCCCTTCAGCACCGTGATGAGATCCGCAATGTGTCAGCCCCAATCCGCATGCATCAAGTCCTTCCCCGCGGTGTCACAGCCGGCGGTGGCTGAGAATTAACAAGGCAGGCAGCTGAGAGGCTGCTTAGTGATTCCACACACGATCTGCGGCCTCAGCGCGGCGTGTGGGACAGAGAAGGTGATCAGAACCGTACAGACGGGGTGGGGGGTAAAAAAATAAATACGAATCTTTTTTTTTTTTTTTTTTTCTGTGCGTGCTCTGCTTGTTTTTAGCCTCAGCGCAGTAATTGCATAACGGCTGTCAGACAGCGGGGCTGCGAGTCTGTCTGCAGAATATGATGTGACCACTTCATACAGAGCATGAGTACAGCGCTGCCAAGGTGCACAGAGGCTGAGAGAGTCTGACAGATTCACACGTTTCCCCTCCCCACGCACTCTGACATAAACACACTTTGACTGCTGCATGTTTGACTGAATGGAGATGTAACCCAAACACACTCACGCACACACGCACACACACGCAGAGTTGAAATGAGGGTGAATCGGACAAAAGTTTGAAGTTAAAGCTGATGGGCTGGTTTATTGAACCTTTCTTCTAAGGTTGTACCACTGATGTTGACCAAATGACTTGAAAGGATAAAACAATGAAAAGTGGCAGGCTTCATAGTTTATCTAAACGAACCTGAAGTAACACTGTCATAACTGTGCAAATGCCTTTTGCTTTTTTGCATACTTCTCACCTTAGTTCTACTTACACTCCACATATTTATGTACGCATCTTCAACCCATCTAGGCGTGATGAAGAAGTCTCACTAAATTTCAAGTCTAGTATCTGAAAAATGGAATACAATTTGAGCAATTCCAAATGAAGGTGGTTTTGAATCTCTCATGTAACAACCAAAGCAATGCTACTGATCTGTCCTGGTGAAAACCAGCCCCTTGTTCGAAGTTATCGGGTCTGAACCCTTGGCACTTGAGAAATTATTGCTTCCTCTATTGAAGTTTTAAATGTTACTCAACTGCTAATATTTGCCTCTGACATGTAAGGCGCCACTTCAACGCTACAAAACTTACTGAAAATTGCCTGCAGTTTAAACAACCATTGTCCACCGTGAAGCTGAACCAGATGGCTGTTAATGTTATTTCAATGTTTGGAGGCGTGGCAAATGTGGACTGGTTGGCTTTGTTCACTTCCTCCACTGGTTGACAACAGTGAGCCAAATAACCATGTAAGATGGTTCTAACACCACCACACTGCATGTCACCCATACGATTACAATAGTAATGCAGTACCAAGTAAGTATTGTCAATTGATAAAATCTCTTTAAAGGAAGCTATGCGGATTACATTAAGTTATCAATGTTACAGCAGTTCCTCATACTGAGCAAGTGTCAGTAGAAAGCAGCAAACCCCTTTCAAGCACTTTGAAAGCACTTTGAATTGCCTTGTTGTTGAAAATGTGCTATATAAATAAAATTACCTTACCTTGCCTTACCTTTCAACATTAGCAAACCTTCATTCATTTGAGTATTTAAGATGTTAAAAAAAACAAAAAAACTGGTGACTAAAACTCATAGTTCAGGAGAACTTTCTAAGTTCTGAGTACAAAGAGCAGTAGATGCTCCAGTAATATCTAGGAGTAAAGTTATCCTATCCTACCCCAATAATTAACACATGTGGACAATAGGAACATTGTTAATGTTCTCAAACCCTGCCCTCTGATAGTTTAAGCAGCTGTTACCTGACTGGTTTGAAAGAATTAGTAACTTCAGTAGTGCTTTGATAGCTCCCAATATTTTCCATTTTCAGCTTTGAATTCAGAATTCCAAATTAAAGGCAGCAACTGTTGACTGAATTTCCCTCCTAAGTGGAGATGTTGACTTAGAAAAAGAGACCTCCAAACCCCAAATAGCTGCTTCGGGGTTTAATGTGTAAAATTCAGTAATAAACGGTTTATTTGCTCTGCTGCCAGTTTGAGTCTCATTATATCATCACGCTCACAGTGCTGTCTAACCTTAGTTAGTGAACATCTTGTTTGAATGCATAAAAAGCAGAGTAATGTGCTATTACTTGTTTATGCTGCTAATCGTTGCCAACTCCATCAACACCTTATGCTGATTTTCTGACTTGCAACTGCAAAACTGTTGTGTGATTCACTTCCACAACTGATGCAGACGTGAGACTGTGAGTGGTTTTTACAGTCTAACTTTGGAACGAAGAGCTCTAACCTTGATTTTTAGAGCTTTTTATTGCTTGTTTTTGCAAAAAACTAGACTGTTTTCTGTTTTCCAACCTAAAAGGTTTTGGAGAGGAAAAGGGAGCATGGCTTGTACAAGAAGATATGGGACAGACGTTCCTTTTGCTAAACTTTCTCTATCCTTTGTCTGTCCTTCTCTATTTATCCCCTGGGTTTGTGATCCGGCGCCCTGCCAGGCTGCTGACAATAGAGACGAACAGTCAAGGGAACCTCATGGAGATAACTTATGTCGGCTGTTAGTCTTCCATGATTCTGCCTCCTGTACCCCAGCTGGAAGTTCTCCTAAATATCTTTTAATGAGTCTGGAAAAGTGGCTTTGTAATCTAATTTTATCTAATCTGATTTCAGGGTTTTCTTGGATGCATCTCTTTAGATTTATTTATTTTTTTTCTCCTGGGAATAACCCGTTAAGAGGAGGATCAGGAACTCCGAAGGAACTAGAGTGCTGTGAAAATTTATTTACATACTTTTTCTGTTTGTGGTTGTTATGTTTAAATTTTAAGATCACCAAAAAAATGTCCGTTTCAAATTTGAGTAAGCCTTGATACAGAAAGGATTTTTGAATTTTTGATGCTTTAATTCATTAAGGGGGAAAAAAAAGTTTAAACCAGTCGGGCCCTATTTGAAAAAGTAATTGCGCCACCGTTCATGGGAATGACTTCCATCATGTGTTTGAGATAACTGGCTGTGTGTTTTTTGCATTTCTGTAGATTAATTTTGAGCCACTCATCTTTGCAGAAGACTCGAGAGTAAATTTTGACTATGCCACACCACATGATTATTTTACTCATTGTGCTTTTCTTTTCCTGAGCCTTTCAGAGGTGAACTTGCTGGTATAGTTCAGACCATTGTCCTGAGGCATTACCCAAGCACTGTTGAGATTAAGGTCCTGTAATGATGGTCGAACAATCTGGTGTAGGAACTAGAGAGCATAAATCATGGTTCCATAGTTTACTGAAAACTGTTTCAATGTGAAGACAAAAAGCAGCTCCTGACTATAATATTACCCTGAAACACTTGCAAGTTTTTGAGATGTTGAAGTCTCACCCAAGGATGCAATTTTTACACTTTCTTTCTTTCTTTCTTTCTTTCTTTCTTTCTTTCTTTCTTTCTTTCTTTCTTTCTTTCTTTCTTTCTTTCTTTCTTTCTTTCTTTCTTTCTTNTTCTTTCTTTCTTTCTTTCTTTCTTTCTTTCTTTCTTTCTTTCTTTCTTTCTTTCTTTCTTTCTTTCTTTCTTTCTTTCTTTCTTTCTTTCTTTTACTTTTGGTGCACCATAAAGTTTTCCCAGGCTGGAAGACATGCACAGTCTCTCCAGTGAGTTCTCAGTTTGAGCCATCCCTGTGTCTGTTTTTTGTAGAAAGGTGCAAGGAAAGATACCGATTTCAGTTCAAAAATACTTTATTGATTCCAGAGAGCAATTAAATTAAAATAAAATACATCCAGAGTGCAGCTGGGTCCTAAACCCTAAAAGAAAACTCCTTTTTATACCTACATGAAAGCAGCCACATGTTTCCTTCAGTTAAAAGATTGCTAAACTTGTGAACAGATGGGGTGCTTCAGTTTTATTTTTAACAGAAAAGAAATGTGAAGAAGGTAGTTTTATCTAACCTTCTCTGTCCTTCGTACATTTCGAAGAACTTCAGCAGGCTTATTACTTCAGGCTTTTGGAACAAAAGACTTTGTAGTTTTTGTATTTTATCTCATGCTAGATCTGTTAAAATTTTTCTTCGATTCATGCAAGCTGAAACAGTGATTCACAATTCTTTGCAAGTCTTGATTTACTCATCATCACTTTGACTCTGGTGCACAAATATGGAAATGAGCTACAGTCAGTTTCAGCTCACGGAGGCTTAAAGAGTCTCGGTGGCGAGTTCTAGCAGCTACTGCCCGGCCCAGCCACGAAACCAGGATTCATTAATTCATCCTGCTGCAATTGTGTGGGCTTTTAACGCTGTTTAAATTCACATTTGCACCTACTAAGGCTGTGATATCACAGTAGTTTCTGCACGTCTAACACCACCGCTGCTGTGCGAGTTAGAACAAACCGTGAGTGAAACTGAAGTGTTCGTCAGAAGATGTTCAGATAGGAAGAGTTGGGTTTGAATCCGATTCTGTTATGGTTCGTACCGGGCAGAAATCCAGTTTGTAAATATTGTATTACGCATTGCTACAAAATAAATTTAAAACATTTAATTTGTTTCATAATTCAGGAAAAAAATATATATATATATATTTCCAACAGTTTTTGATGGGTGAGAAGAAATGAGCTCTTCCTACCTGTGTTTACTTGTATGCAGCTAAACTGTGTTTGTTTACTTCAAAATGGGATCTTCACACCTAAATTGCTCATGCCATCCTTTTTCTGTCACCAGTAAGCAGCCAACCATTCATCTGACATATCCTCATTAAAGTAGCATAATTTTCTTCATGAAAACAATCTGTTCTGTCAGTACTAAAAGACACTGCCAAACGGTCTGTTTCCAGAGCTCATAGCTATATAAGGTAGTGCTTCGCTGTTTTAACAGGTGTGGTTCAAAATGTTTATTGTTTTTTCTAACAGGTTTTAAGATCATTTTCCCAAGATCAATTTCTTTCTTTCTTCCATGATTTGTTCGTTTTCTGGTTCCAAAATATTGTGATATATCCTTTGTGATGGAAAAAATGAATGTGAAGAAATATGACTTGCCTAATAGCACTTAAGATTTTATTTTATTTTGCTTTAGCACTCTTTAACTTATACTTGGCTTCTCATGCACTTATTTGGTGGTTACACCTCATCACTTGTTCAGCCGAAGGTCAGCAGGGAAAGAGGTGGAAGGTTCAGTCCCTGGCCTCGCCGTGATTTAACCTTTCTTGGCAGTCTCAGGTTATGCATGTCTAAAATAGGAGGTCTAATAATCCTCTAATAAACTCACTTCACTCTTAGACCTAATATGTCTGGATTTGACGCTACGTCTGCAGTTAATGCAGATCTCATTTCCACAAAACAAAACTCAGCAGGTAAGAGATGTTCAAGGAGAGTTTGGGAGAATTTGTTTCAGTTCATTCCTCATTTAGGAAAATGAGTACAATTCAAAAAAGAAAAAAAACAAATACGTGGACAAGTAGTCTTTTTTTGTTGTTTTGTTTTCCCTCTTCCTTATTTTCACTAATAACTTTACAGATGAATCCTTTAACATATGGACAAAGGACAAAGCAGCTTACTCAGCGATCCCTGAGGACACGTCTCATGTCATTTTGAGACAAATCAAGCAGTCTCGTCCCTGACACTGACGCGACCCCGGTGGACAGGGCCTGTACCAGTCGTGAGGCACAAGTGGACCTGGCAGTTAGTGAACAGATTACAGGCGGGTTTTCAGATCATTGTCAGATCTCTGCTGGTCTAAGTCATCAGACATGGTGTGCTGTCAGAAGAGAGGGCAGCTGGGGAGGTAAAATAACAGTGATGCAGCGTGATGTTTGCCTAAGAGTGATGAAATGTGGCACCCTGTGGGGGGTACAGGACTTAAGAAAAAGACATGAGCATGCAAATGTGTTTTAGGCTTGCAAAGGCATGTGCATGCAAACATTTTGGTCCAGCCATGTAGATTCGGTGTGAAAAGCTAAAGAGTCTGGGAATACATTGCAACTCTCCGTCTAATCTCAGTTCTCAGATGTATTATTGTCACCAGTTTCACATATTTAATTCATTAATGTCTTATTTTCAGAGATGTGTGTGTGTGTGTGTGTGTGTGTGTGTGTTTCAGATATGTGAGTGAAATACAGTGATATGTATTTTAATACACATCGCTGTTTTTGTCATTAAAAGATTTTGGACAGTTTTGCAACCCGTTTATCATTTTAATCCACACCATATGAAGATTTTTTTATTTTTTGCTAGTGCTGAGGAAAATAATTATCATCCAGGAGGATTTAGTGTGTTCTTGTTGTTTTGGCTGCTGTGTGAAATGACGAAATATCCTCTGGCAGAAAACCTCATCCAAGATGCTTTAGGAGGCTTGCGTCTGAAAAAAAAATCGATGCAATCAGCACATGGCCAATAGAAAACTTGTTAGCTGCTAATGAAAATTACATTAAGTCAGGATCAAATTCCCACTTTTACTGCTTAAAAGCAAAATGCATGAAATAAATTTGAATGCCTTCTACACATTTCCTCTCGACATTTTGAGAGTGTGCATTGTTTTCAGAGCGAGTCATGGGTTTTGCGTTCATCCACCCAGTTGGTGCTATCGATCAGGACAGAGGAGTGATGGGTCGAGCGCCGCTGTGGGATTAGGATTTATGAGAAGCGGTGCGGACCTCTCTTCATCTCTGCATGGAGAAGATATCAAGGTGTCAGAGGAAGATATCAAGGTGTCAGGATTTGCTCAGTTAGACACATGAGGTTAGGGGCTGGGGGGGCGACCAGGCACGAGTAGTTCTAAGGCTCTGAATAGAAACTCATGTCCTTTTGTTTTTTTAAGTTTAGAAATGTGTGAACATCCACATAAAGCATGATTTCATTTACCTTTTGTTTATCAAAGGGTAAGTAAAAATTATGCTTTAATCAACTTTATTAAAACATCTTATTTTACCGCAAACACTTAATTGGAGGCAGCTGAGATGGAACAAAGCCACTACTCTAATGTCTAATTAGGACTTAATTTCAATAGATATATAGTAACTTGAATATATTCTTACTAAAAAGAGACCTTTTAAAGAAAACTTTTTTCTATAAAGAACTCGACAGTCTCAGATTTACACACAGAAGAGAAACAGGTCAAGTCAAAGCTACCAGTGTGATAATCACAGCCTCATATGTCACTGCAGCTCTGCTTGCTCGGAATAAAGATGCCGTGCCTGACCACCTGATCAAATGAAGCCCCATTAACCTCCTGTTTAACGTCTCTGTCTGTCTGCTCAGACTGGAAAGTGGAAACCAGAGAACTCAAACCAGAGCATGCAGACTGAGAGCCACTTTTCTCCTGGTTTTAACAACTTCAGCAGGCATTTGTCAACCATATGAACTATAGAATCTCACATTGCCAATGCATGGTCTGCCACAATGCTTAATTTGTAAATCAAACAGCGGTCCATGTGAGACAAGGATTAACTGAGGTCAACACGGACACCGGAACTCACCAGCAACAAAATGTTTAGGTTTACATGATGCTCTAACGTTTAGGAAAAATTTATTCAGGCTGTTCATTGCGACTGGTTGTGAGCTCAAACCTTGGTACAACAGACTGATTATTTTGTCGCTCACCCACACCTCTCGCACCTGCTCCAGATCTCTATTACCACTGCCTTTGTGCCCAAATTAAGCCCTGGTCTTCCACTACAAGATTGGCTTGTGTGTGTAAAAGGTTCAGGTAGGAAACTCTGAAAGTTCTCGCCTTAAAACTTGCCTTGGACAATCGCTTAAACGGTGAGTTGCCAGTTTGAACATCCTCTCCGTCAGTCTTAGTTGTGTTCTTAGACAAGCTTCTTCACTTGACTCGCCTGTTGATGGTGATCAGGGGGCCCAGTGGTGCCGGTGCATGGCAGCCTGGTTTCTGTCAGAGTCCCTCAGGGCAACTTACCATCGAATGTGTGAGTGAATGACTGTAGTGTGAAGTGCTTTGGAGGAAGCCCAGTGCTACTACTTACCATTTCATAACCTGAAAATAGTTGTCAGTTTTTGAGGCTTGCATTACGAGTCAGTTAGGAATCAACTTTGGTTGGATTGCATTAACATGCAACCACCCATTCTTGGTTGGCCTTCTGTCGGCAGTGAAATAGCTGCCTCAAGGTTTCTACATGTGGAACCTTCTCTATGGTGGCAGCCACTGAGTATTTTCACCAGATGTCCAATCTGGCTCCTTGTGTAGAAACAGACTTGACTTTGAGCTCCAATCCCTAAGGTGAGATCAGTCTAATTTCACCTCTTTGTATTTATCTCATTCTTCCGGTTGTTACCCACAACTCATGACTACAAAGTCAAGTTATGACCCCAGTCTTTCTATTGGTATCCTGGTTCATTTTTCTTCAATCATGGACACTTTCAGTTCTAAATGTAATGCGGTAACATATCTCTGATCCTTCCTCAAATCGCCAAATTCTCAAGTAACAAGGGTCTCTCAGCATTTTAATTTCTCAGTGAAACATCAGACAAAATGTAATTCAGTTATTCAAAATGTCAAAGAAAGTTCCTTTTCTGGAATAGGCATATTGGCATCTCATTCTCGAGACCGTCCAATGTGAAATCATGCTGGTAACGGATTGTGTGTTCACCTTCAGTCTGAATGACCTCAAGAGACCACATTCGTGTGAACTCACCACACTTTGACTGGATAGCAGTCCAGACTGGATAGCAGTCATTTTGGGCCTCGGTTCAATTGGTAGTTGTTGAAACTTGGTTTAAGACAGACGTTTTAAACTTTTATCTGTAGTTATTTAAATACCCAACAAGAGGAAAAGAGCATGCTCTTCTTTTGCTGTGGGAGTGATATCAGCAGGGCTTTTCTCCAGCTTCTGTCCCAGAGCCAAAGTGTTAAACTTTGCTTTCAGCAAACTGTCTACATGATTAATGTTTTACACTTTGCTTTGCATGAGCAGCAAACTACAAACTCACTTTATCCGCTAACTAAGAAACGTAGTCGCCCTAGGGGACATCTGATTGACACAAATGTGTATTGATTGATTCCACCAGTGAGTAGTGGAGTAGAACAGGGAAATGGGTGGCAGCAGTCATGGGAGCCAATGTGATTGGGCCCTTCAGGAAGTCACAGGAAATCTGTTTGGCACACAGGAAAGGTTCTGTGCTAAATTAATCCTACAGAGGGCTCAGCACTAATTTGTTAAACTTCAAGGATTCTGGTAATAACTGTAAACTATTGACTCCTATGTATTTAAATCACTTAAGACACTGGTACCAGTATAAACAACCAATCTCTCAAATAAAACACATTCCTTTTTGCTTCATATTTGGACTAACTTGATTTGTCCTTGTGATTGTTTCTTCCAGAATCTTGATTTGTAGTGATTTGTCTCTGTCTACCTGTATGGGAGAGAGCTGGGGTTGGCATGGAAACAAGGAAAAGGATGCTGGTTGGTTTGGCAACAGTGAAAGCCCTGATGGGTGGAAGACAGCAGATGATTAGCATCTGTATTCTTATTGATTTTCACATCACTGGTTTTTGCTGTGTTAGAGGATTTCTGGATATTTGGTCTGACCACAGGACTCAGGAAGGCAACATGTCCTCTGTTTACTATGTTATCGTTTATGGTAAAACCGAATCAGCCGGTCACGTCAATCCAAGCTTTATTTCTTGTGTTGTTTCAAGAGCCCAGCATGGTTGGACTGACATGTCAAAATCGGTTCTCATTATCGCAGTTGTGTGATGAAAATTGTCATTTTGTTCCGAGCTTCATGTCATCCACTCCTTCTTTTCACAACCTTTCCAATGAACATTTTGCCCCCCTCTGCATGCAAAACAATTGTGTGATTGACCTGAATTTTGTGGGTGTGTTTATGTAGAAAATATAAATGGACGAAATGGTGGGATAAACCTACTGACAGGCTGGCACCTACAAACCGACTACTAGAAGTCGGTTTTATCATCTATAATAAGATGGATCATTTGTGGAGTCGTTGTCGGAGGCAGTGAGGAATTGTGAACTGTTGAACCAAAACACCAAACTACCCATGCTTTCTGTTGTTTTTTGGCTTCCAATAACATGTTGAAAAAGAGATTTTCCAGCTTTTTACATTCAGCTTTTTGCCAGGAAGTGTTTATGTTCCAGAGCTGCAAACCCCTGGTTATTACTTTGATATGTCAGGAGTTCATAGTTGTATTTGCCTGACTTGTGATCGGGATGTGTTTTACATCATGTGCCCTGGTCCTGCTGTGGCTTCAGTATTTTTCTGATTAGAAAGTGATGTTGCCTTTCCTCCTACCTCACTTTGTAATCCCTTTTCTGATGTTTGCTCAGTTTCCGCCAAAGATGGTTATAGATAAGGAGGAATTAGGTCAAACCGTAGCACACTGCAGTGAGGTTATTGCAGCACAAGACCCTTTGCCGCATTAAGATGAAAATATAAGGGTAAGTCAGACCCACAGGATGAAAGAAATGGAACAAGTGTAATAGTGTTACAGAGACATAAATGTGTAAAAGGAAGCAAGGCTTCAACATTTGGCCATCTAGGTTTGGTGCCCACGAGGTGCAGGTCAGTGTGGTTTCACTGCAGTGAGGAAGCACCTCCTCTCCCTGATTCTAGACTGTAAATACTCAGTATTTGGTTCACGTTTAGGCTATCGCTCAGCCTCCGAAACACCAAGGTGCCACCTTGATGATGGACAAGTGGGTGCTGAGGGGAACAGCTGCTTCTAATAATAGTTCCATCCCCAAAGAGACTGTAAACCCACCCTCGCATAACACAAGCAGGTCGCTCTGCTTCATATTCTGTGTTCTCAGCTTTATGAGGCAGCACTTTCCCGCTGCTGCCTCATGAGACGTAATGTCATCTCTAGTTTATTATTGCAACTAACAGTTCCAGTGGCTGGCTGAATGACTAATTCTTGTTTTATTGCTTCTATTAAGCTGGATGTTTGGATGTAACATTCTGTCGGTTTAAACTGGATCCCAGTGCTGAGACTGCTCAGGATTTACAAGCTCATATTTGCGGAGTTTGACAGTATTGAAGACTACCTCTGCAGGAGTCAGATGGCATTTGACACACATTGATTTAAAAGTGCAGAAAGGTTCTCACTGCAGGAAGTGTTCTTGTGCGCGCAAATTAAAATCTGAATCAAAAGCAAAGTTAGTAAAAACATGGTGACAAAAATGAAACAAATAAAACCTTTTAAAAGTTTCATTTTAGATTGATACCACATCAGTTTGCATGGATCTAACCAGACTAAAAGCAGCAATGCAACCTCTCTGTAGATGTCTGGTCCTTGGTGGTTGTAAAAATAAATGATAAAGAATGTTACCGTCACATTTTTGCACCTCATGGACATCTCTATTTCTAAAAAAATGATAGGAAAACCAATTTAGTTCTTCCACAAAACATTGGCTCATGTCTTGACTTTCAGTCCTTTCTAAAAACTCTGAAAGACCTTTGAAAAGCACAGAGAATGACAGATCAAGAGCAATTATCCTCACCTGTCTACTTGTCCAGAATTTCACACTTCAAACCTTTTTATTTCGCTTTATGAATAATACATTGTTGTTTTATCTTTTATTTGAACTTGCAATTAAAGTTTATTTTAAAATGACAACAAAGTAGAAAGCTTTAAAAACTACACACTAGTTCAGTAGAGCAGCTTACCTCATTCTCCCTTTGTATTGTCATTTGCTACACTCCAGTTTTCTATGTTGGTCATTTATTTTTATTTTTTTATTTTTTACCTTTTCACTATGTGTATTTGACATGTTTTTATCACCTGCTTTCACAAAACTGGCTGCAGATTTTCTTTTGATTGAAGCTTCTGCTGCTGAGAAAAATAAGGACATTCAGCTGACTTCCTACTATATGACTTGCTTTTGATTAAAATTTTGTTTTATCTTTGCACCAAGTAGTTTAAATCTGCAAATCTGTTTGTTCTACAGCCTGCAATCTCCCTACAGTCTCTGTGTTCTAGTTAAAGTATTTATCAGGCCAAAGCAGTTGCAGTGGTTGCCTTATTTTTTGCTATAGCCACGCTCATCTTGGTGTTGAACGGTGACCTCTGAAGGTACAGATGGCCCTCAAACACACACATGCATTTTTTCATTTTTATTTTATTTTTTTCAGAAAGTTAGTTTCCCTCGAGCTTCCTGAGAAATGCACACATAAGCATCTTGGCAAAGTGCAACGGATGCTGAAAACGCTGAATAGCTGTGAGAAGAATCTTAACGGCTGCTCGTCTCCCAGATTAGATCAACCGAAACCTGGTGATTTTTCCTCTAAATGCTACCAGCTCTCAGCTGAGACATTTTGATGACTTGTTTGTTGAAACATTTTAGATGGTCTGAATCCCTGTACTATCACAGGAAATCAAATTACTTGACCTTATCTAACATGGACCACTGATGTTCTAAAGTAAGATTCATCCATCCAGCCATACACCTTTTTCCGCTTATCCGGAGTCGGGTTGCAGGCTTCCAGTAAAGTAAGATTGTTGATTTTTAAATCAACCAAGGAGCAAAGTCTTGCTACCAGATGCATGTACAGGTGCTACTGGAGAGACTGGGCTCCAGACTTGGCTTTGGGGGATGTGGTTACGTTGCTGGGTGAGGTGTCAGGTGCCCTGCCCGCTGCAGACCTACCACTGTGTCGGACTCATCGTCATCCTGTGTAGGTGCCTGAAGTTTTTCTGCTCAGGGATGCTGCAGCTTTGGGGGTCAAAATTGCATCCTGGTGCACTCTGGCACATGGTGGAAATCAACTTATTCCTGTGGTAGGCTATAGCTAAAATATAGACAGCGGAGATGCAAAAAAAAAAAAAAAAAAGCCAGACAGTATTGCAGTGTGGCTAGTTAGTTTGTGATTTAACATTCTGTTAAATGTTAAATCATTTAACAGAATGATTTAACATTCTGTTAAATCATTGGGCCTATGTGATTTAACATTCTGTTAAATCACATAGGCCCAAGTTGGTTTGGGATAGCTTTTCTCTCCTCAAAATACCTAGGATACCTCAGGAGAAGCTGAAGGATGCTCTCTTATGGAAAGGATGTCTGACTTTTCCTCTTACCTCCATTGTACATAAGTAGAAGATAATATATGGTCGGACAAGAAACATTAGATTTGCCTGTTACGTAAACATGCCTTAAAGAAGTCTAAAAATCTTAACCTGTTGTTAAATCAGATTTTATGACTCTAGCCTCTTCTTTTCATGACATCACTTCCCTGGCTTCCTCATTTGTTCCAGTCAGCAGCTAATTCGAATGCTCGAACACCTCGTGGATTCAAAGCCCCAACAAAATGCAATTTGAAGGGTTAGAATTACATAAAAGGAGGAAGCGCACAGGACTCCACCAGCATTTTAATGGACCCGGCTGGAAAGTGAGAACATGAGTGGAGTGCCTTCCCGATGTTAAGATGTTAACCCTGAAAGCAAAAGACAGCAATGAAACACGTGTTCCCCGAGGCTCAGACATCAACCCTCAGCAGCAAAAAAAGAAGAAAACAGACGATTCATCCCGTTTAAGGTACTTCTAGAAGTCCTACTGTTGAGTGTTTTATGTATCAGATGGCTTAATCTGGTCCAGTCCATGCTAGATTTCCAACTTCATGCAAATGTTTATATTGAGAGGTCTTGGCTCTCACGGGACAAAACTGCATTGTCTGTGTCTTTGAATGCTCTTTGACAACTCTTACGTAAAATGGGTTCATCTGACATTAGATGTAGACTAAGCTCAGTGATGCTGTAAAAACAAGAAATCATCCCAAGTTATTTTTATACACGTCGAAGCAAATAAATTCTTCTATTGCATTATTCCACCATTCCTGACTGAGTCACAGCAAGAAATGACTGGTGCAGCGGTTGCAGAGTCGAGGCTGATGCAGGAACGGGAGCCTCTGAGGAGCAGGTGAAGCTGGGAGTTCCAGCTGTCTGAGTCTCAGAACTGGAGCATGGAGGCCAGTGACTTTCCCCACTGCTTAATAAGAGCTGACATCACACAACATAACTCGCTTCTGCAGTCTGTTCTGCTGCTGGAACACGTGTTGTGTTTTTTATGAGGGGGGAACAGTGGGAGCTGAATGGTTTGGATCCCACATTGTGTGTTAGTTGCACCGATAAGCCACACAGCTGTTCCAGTAATTAAATACTCGGGTTAGTAAACCTTAATCCTTCCATGTGAACTTTGACACAGTTCAGACTAGAAGAGGAAATCAATCCATGATGTTTTCATCTGGCATAAGGCTAATTATTTTAAACATATATCTGGAGATGTCAGAAATATTCAGAGAAGAGCTGAAAAATGCCTGGCAAAGTTTTCACAGATTACTTCTGTGTCATTTTGAGTTTTATTCAGTTAAAAGTAAGCATAAGAATCAAGAGTAAAACAGAGATCAAAGCACACAGTTTCTCACAAGCTGGAAAAGCTAGCTGCCTGACAGAGCAGTTTTTTTTTTTTTTTTTTTTTATCAACACTGCTATATTCTGAGAAATAAGTTGAACTTATTTGAATACAAACCAGACTCTCAACACTGGAATAGACAAAAAAAAAACAAAAACAAAACAAAAAAAAAACCCCGCTGCATGCTGGTTGGATGTCAAACAGATAATAAGGAACTAAAGTCTTTCTGTCTCTGTGCCCCATCAGGACTACACCATCACCATGTATTTCCAGCAGTCTTGGAGAGACAAGCGGCTGTCCTACACAGGCATTCCCCTAAACCTGACCCTGGACAACCGGGTGGCTGACCAGCTCTGGGTTCCTGACACCTACTTTATTAATGACAAGAAGTCTTTTGTCCATGGGGTGACGGTCAAGAACAGGATGATCCGGCTACACCCTGACGGAACTGTGCTTTATGGCCTCAGGTAACAATTAATTCCGACCTTTTAGTTGAAAGCTTAAAAGGGTTTTCAGACTGTCACCTTCTTTTTGGCACATTTTCCTCTTGGTCCTCTGTAAAACATCCTGCATCATTTAAAACTGATGCTTTTGACAATAACCAATCTGCACCTCTCTGCCAGTTGCTTAAAAAGAATCTTAGATATTTTTCTAGCTTTCCACAAAGGAACCTATTAGGTACGTAAGAATAGCACAGAGAAAAAAATATTACTTTTTGTAATGACGCACATAAAACATTTGAAGTTTAAAGCTGTCAATTACGTATGGTGCAGTATTGCTCTAAATTCTTAGGTTTTCTATCATCTGGGAAACATGAGATTTTGAGAAATGTTGAGGATGTTTGTACTAAAGACAAGGTTTTCTTCCAATGACATAAATGCATTCACACAAATCCCAGATTGGTTTGTTGGAAAATATAAAATATTCCATATTTCAACAAGCTTGAAGTCTCTCGCTCTAACAGAGGTTGATTTAAAACTGTAGATTGTACATATAAAAGGGATTTAGGGACCAGGTTTTAATGAGGAACAGTGCTGCCTCCGGGATGTTTGTGTTTCCAAAAGACTTCTGTTCAAAGCATGCAAATCTTTCCTGGGGAATACTAAGCCAATTAATTGCTGCGATTGTTGCAAAACCCAAATTCAGTTTGGATCAATGTGTTGGTGTTACCAGTGTGTAGCTTCAAAGAGATGATTAATCCACTAAGAATCCGTGAGGCTGAAACGATTTTGCTGCAAAAGACGGGGACATTTAAAATGCCAAATTGTAACAGAAGGTCAGTGGATTTATTTTTTTTTTTTTGTGCTTTTGTGTTTGGGTTGTAACCCCTTAGACCAAAGATAACGCAAAGTTAATGAAAAAAAAAATACTCAGACACAATATCAGTCTTTACTTGAAATAAAAATGGTGAGAATTAGTTCTTTAAAGGCTGAGTAATCTTTTATTTAGGCACAAAGATTCTTCAAATAGAGAGTCAGGTTTGACTTTTAAATGTTAAACCCATCAGCATTGTGGGTACATATTTTTGTGTTCACCTTTTTCAGATCTAACTTCATAATTTCCTCCTCAGTTACAGAAGTTGTGTTTATGGTTGTGGTTAATATATCATCGTTAAACATTTCTCACAAGATGAAACTTGCCTGTTATCACAGAGCTTCCAGAGCAAAATAAAACATTCATTTTGATTCTAAAGAAAAATGATTGAAACCATGGATATTTCTGTCAGCGATGCACCAATCCTAACCCATAACATGGAGGATTTGGTGAAGCGATGCCAGGTGGCTGAGCAGCAGGGCTCTGACTGTTGACCAGAGCAGGATACAAAACCAACATGGTTTTCATGGCAACCCTTCATTTAACTGGAAATCCTTTGGTACACTGCTCCCCGGGACGCAAAATAAGGAAAGGATGCGAATGCACTCGTAGACATATGTTTTTCAGTATGGTTCAAGTCAAACTGCAACACTGGCATACGACATCAGCTGCCCAGTGAGTAATAGTTTCCTTAGTCTCATATGTTGTTCTGCTGTGAATAAACAGATACAGAACTATATATATAGTCAGCATAGATACATTTTGGTATAGTAAAGAAAAATCCATAACAGTTATTTCATTTGAAAGACTTGTACTTACAATTTCATAACATTTCTGTTGAGATTGGCTGTTTCCAAAGCTTCTTCCTAACCTCATTGATGCTCCTCAGTGGTCAGTTTGGTTTTTGAGAACTAGTCAGATGGTTGAATAAGATCAGGGAAATTTTTCTGATCACAGGTGCAAAATGTCAACGTTTGGATATTTGAGCTGCTTCTTTGTCTTGTCTCGACACGACGGTTCGTTGTGTTGTGAAATCAGCCAATTTGGTTTGTCCTGATCTAAATTTTTGCCCCAATACTGATCCTTTGTGTTTTTGTTTTACAAATGGGCACTGGAAGATACAGACTCTCAGTTTAATACCTGATTAAAGTTAATAAATGTGATCCCAGGTTTTGAAAGACACATTGCTTTTCTTTTGTAACACACTTTCTTCCTTTGCTAATGGGATTCAGGATGCTGCAGTTTATCAAAAGCAACAAATATGTTGCTTTAACAGTTGTGGAACATCTGTAGTATGCCTCTTCAGCACAGGTTACATTTGGTAAGAATGTTATAATATCCTAATAAAACTTCACCTGCAGAGCTCAGACACGACTTGATTTGTTTTTTTGGGGGTTTTTTTCTGACTTTACAATCATCTAGAATCTTGGTCCTACTTACAGGGTTTTCTCCGAGAGCATTTTGCTGCAGTGCAAGGCTAATTGATGACTCCTTAGCATAATGCGATGACTCTTTCGTAATTCAGCTCGTAACATATGTTTCGACACGGTTTTATTTAATTGTGTGCAGGTAAAACCTGAACATTCCCTGCTTTTTTAAACTTTGTTTTTAAAGTTTTAAAGTGTTTAATTCACACTAAGCACAGCGTCTTCGGCTACACAAGCCCCTTTCACAAAATATTGTTGTGATAACCCCTCGAAGACAAGCTGCCTCTGAGCTCCCTCTGGGCATTTATAGATCACAAGATATTCCACATAGCTGTTCGCTTCCAATAATAAAGCCAGCAGTGCTGGACGACAGGAGGTGTGGGGCTACATCGCCGTAAGCACTACTCATAAAATATGCATTCTTAGTTTTTGCATCCTATCTTTTTTTTATTTTTCAAAACATTAACTCAGACAAAATATGCATCATCCTATAGTGGCAGAGGAAACGCTTAAAATTAAACCTGAATATCTCGCCTTTTTATTGTTTCATCTAATGAGTTCTGAGTTTTAGTTACAGTTTTAAAACGTTCTAGTGACTGGTTGCACATCAGTGAGAACTTCGCTTAGCAAGTTAGGATGCAACAGAGGTGGGTTTGACGTCTGTATCGGTCCATTGACAAAACGCATGGAGTCCAAAAGACAGCTTAACCCTCCTTGAAGTGTTGTGTGAAGGGGGCTCTGGCCTCCGTCTGTATATGTCCTAGCAGCTGGCAGAGAAGATTATGAACACACTGTGGTACAGATGTGATTTACAGTGACACCAAAATACAATAAAACAAGCTATAATAAACATGGAATTCGAAACATGCCGTGCAGTTGACAAAATCACAGACACCAGACTAATGATTAGTGGGTTTTTAGTCAGGGATAATGATTTGGGGGGATCCAAATCCCATCAAATTGTTTTGTTACTTTAATCTCTTTATTTTCAAGTCTGTACGGTTCCATCATGGTGGAAAATGAAATTACAAGGGGTCCAACAAATTGGACCAGATTGTTGGTAGAAGTTGCTCTTGCTTAGTATTTTCATCAGTTTTCTTACCAGTCGGTCTCATGTGGCAGCATTCGCCTTCTCTGCTCTAGATGAACCAAACAATTTCTCTGTTATTCACAAGAGAAAATAACAGGTTTTAACTGGACATCCTTGAACTTCCTGCAGCTGTGATGTATATTGTTGCTGCCCTATTCATTTAAAAGTCACGATTTGTGCACACTTGCACAAATCGTGACACCGTCACACTTGCTGACGGTGTCAAGCAACCTTGCGCTGTTGGCAACACTCTACAAACAGTTGCATTATTGTGCTAAATAAATGACAGTGACCAGTGGCTGTGGTTTTTCTCCAGGTATGCCGTCAACAAGTCAGATTCTGTGCAATCCGCTCTAATACATTAACAAATTTCATTGAATTAGTTGATTAGTTTGTTCGGTTTATTTGGTCCAAATGCCTTCATGCTTCTTAGGTGTCATTATCCTTCACATCACATTGTTACTATTACACTTTTTTTTTGTACACTTTAGCAAACTTGAAATTTGTGGGCTTTTATGGTTTTTGGGAGCATTTAGCCTGAGACGCTGGTGTTATTTTTGTGTCTGGAGGAGCTGTCTGCTCAGATCAGGGTTTTTTAAGGTCCACATAGAAGCAGCTTTTCAAAGACAGAAACAGGGATACAATGAGAGAGGAAAGCAGAAAGCATTAAGTCAGACCTGAAGCAGGCCGATGAAAAGGACAGGGAGGCTGGATTTACCCAGAAACAACTCTTCTTTTGAGGCTGAATGAACATGGGCCTTGCGGGCTGTTTTCAGCACTCTGTCCCTTCCTAAAGTGAAGCAATTCTCAGTGTATTCAGATAGACAAGACTTTACTTCCCTCTAAGCTAGTTTCCTTCCTCCGTTTAATCTCCAGTGCTCATAGTTTTCATTTCCCTCACTCTTTTTGACCTTTTCACCCCAACCCTGGACCAGAATTTCCATCTTAAATAATATGTGTGTTTCCAGAACAATATAAAATGTAATTATTACAGAATATTTCCACTGTTCTAATTGTTTGGATGAAAACCATGAAACCAATTTGTAATCTTTGTAAGCACTCAATTGCCATGCTCTAGATCATGGGTGTTAAAGTGCAACCCCTGACCCCGTGGTTGGGGTTTATCATATTTCTTTTTAAACTTTAAGCACATGCAAAATACTCACAGGAGATTCAAGTAAAGGTTTAACAAATGTATTGAATGCAATGAATGGATGACTCAAAGGTCTTGGTCCAGGAGGTTTTCCCTGCAATGCTGGGAGTATATTTTTCCTTCCTTCTCTACTTTGGCCCCAAAATCTGAAGGACTGATGATCATATCTTTCACACTGCTCTGCTGCAGAATCATTATCCCCCAAAGGCTCCGACAATTATTCATCCAGTGTTCTCGCTGCTGAGACAAGGGCTATATTTAGGTTTCCCAAAATGACCTCAGCTTTGATTGGCACTCTCACATCCCAATTATTGGAAATTCAGCACCTTGGAATAATGAAGACAACATCAAAGACCTGTTTATCTCCTCATCATCGTCAGCGGCAAATCTTTTGTATGGTCACAGCTAAGAGAAAGCTCTTCTCGGCAAGGGAAAGAAAAGATGACACAGAGGCTAAGTTTAGTCTGCGCTGCTGGGCCTGAGCCGATGCAGAGTCTGAAAAGCTTCTGTTTAACGAGTCATAGTGATCACGAGGCCACGTGTGGGGAAATCACAGTAAAAAGTCAGAGGTTATTAAATAAATACACATTACTTTACAACCACTGCACTTGTTTTGTCATATAACAAGCGCAAACATGCATTTTATTTGTTCTTTTATAAGATAGAAAAACAGAAACCTGTGCATAATAGTGAATTGTTAATGATAAATACAGGGTGCATGGCTCAGGAGGAGGATGTGTCCAGCAGGAGTTAATGAAGAAGTTTTCAAGACACAGCTTTTATTTTTGATTGTCCACTTCAGCACATTAGCAAGCAAACGTGCATGCATTTAGCTATAAACTAGCAATTTAGTTTGTAAATCAAATATTTGGCTGGCTAAGAACTAAATTTTTAGCTTGCTAACATTATATTTTGTTAGGACTCAAATACTCAAGTTGAAACTGTGACATTGATAAATGAGTGGATAACATGCAGGACCCCATATCAGACTGGCACCACTTGCTGGTAGACGAAAATGTATTTATTTGTGTCATTTATTTGTGTTTATTTGCAATTTTATTATGGTTTCTGTCTTTGGACGTTTTCCTAAGGCTTTGTGCTTCAGAAAATATTTTCTGAAAGGAGGCTGAAAATAGCATATCCAGGGATTCCAGGGTGACTTGTGAAAATGAAAAAATCCTTTAATACCTCCTTTCTCTGACAGTAAAAGTTCAGCTGTCTTCACGTTTTCCCAGCTCTTACACTGTCATGGACGCTAAAAGCCCATAAAAACATAAATATTTATCCCTTACCTTCTGAATATTCCTGGCTGTTCATCTTTTTCTTGAACACGCTGAACACTTTAGGAAGCTTTGGACGCGTCTTAAAGCTGGCGGAGAGGCATGGACAGACAGTACAAATGGAAAGTGTCCATTCACTGACTTGTAAGGAGAAGGCTGCAGTTCTGTTTTCATAGTTGTGAATCCCTTAGAGTCACACAGCTGGGTGCACAAACTAGAGCCCAAGAATGTTTTAGAGTTTATGTTATGCCAGGACAGAATAGCTTTTTCTCCAAATTAAGAGAAAACAATGGGATCTTGGAGACTTTGTTGCAGCTCCCCTATTATTTTTGTAAACATTGTGGTTCTGTTGGTGTTTTGAAGTCTTAACCTTCAGAGTGCACTTGATTGGATCACAGTTAGTTGAGCATTAAGCAGCAAGAATGAGACAACACTTCCCAATATGAGATACAGATAATGACAGAACAAAGACCTAAATTCAGCAGTCAGGTCATACATGGGAACCTCCTGGTTGCTTCTTTTTAAAATGTTTGTAGATGTGACTGATCGGAAGAAGAGACGGGGGCAGAACCAGAGCTGAATGGAGGTATTAAATATATGATATACTGACCCATGAACCCTGTAGGATTACCCATTCCATTTTACACATTGAACAAATCTACAGGTGACAAGATGAGGTGCAGCGTGGAGGATCTCTGACGAGACAAACCTGTTCAGCCGCCACCAAATGTTGACCAAAGTGGAAAAAGTTCATTTCCACAACTGCTTTGAACCAAAGTGCTTACTCACATTATTGTTTTGTAAAAGTACAGTTGCTACTTTATTGCATTTTTACTATGAAAAGATAATCAGGACAAAGTGAAAAGAAGTTCATTTTCTCCACAACAAAGAAAAAAAACGAAACCAAACATTTAAATGATTATTCCATTCATATAGTGGTGTATTTATTTTTTTTCCTCATCTTGGGGTGGGGTTGGCTCAAAAATGTTGTCTAAATAGCTTCATATCTGCTGCCCTAATTGTACATTGAGGATTCCCAAATGTGCATGTCAGTAAATAACCATAAAAAAAATGAATAGGAATGCTTTATTTTGTACAGAGTGTATTTCATTTGACAATAAATACTTTTTAATAAGCTTCACTGGGTATAATGCAGCTTTACGTATGTCTAATTAAAGTCTATGAAGCGTGCAGGGATCGTTTGTTTGCTCCACGTATTCCCTACGCCGCCAGATTTTCTGTCTGAATGAGTATAAGTGCAGGTCACCCAGAAAAATGCCTGTAATTTATCCTTCCATTTCAGCACATTAATTATAATCTACCTACATGCTACAGTGGATATCTGGGATGACCTTTAATCGTGTTTTCTGTCGTACACACAGATTATGAGGCTGTAAATAAGGTGTGGCTCCATCCGTACGGAGAACAGTTTGTGATGGTTGTTGCTTCGGCTGTAAAACTTCACTGAGAGTTTCATCCGGTTTTATTGTTAACTCCTAATTACTGCCTGCTATAATTGAGATTAAAACACAAAGCTTTACAAAGGGAGAAGAGCTGCAGACGTCAATTCAGCACAGCAAAGGCAATTATGGGAACGAGACGGATAGTTTCGCTCCACTCAAGGTTTAAAAGGATTTGTGTAATTCGAGGTTTAGAAGGTCGGTTCTGTGAGTTAGGCTCTACCCTTAAACTTCTAGAAATCAAATGAACATTTCTTTTTGTTGTTGTTGTTGTTTTCACCAAGGATCACCACGACAGCCGCCTGCATGATGGACCTTCGCAGATACCCGCTGGATGAACAGAACTGCACCTTGGAGATCGAGAGCTGTAAGCAACACAGTCTTTGTTAAAACTGATTCAAGAGATGCTGAGTGAACCTGGACAGATCGGTTTGTTTTCAGACGTCACACAACTCTGACACAAGAACCTGTCATGATCTTCATGTGGTGAAGACACCTGATTTTCATCAGGCTAACCAGAGATGAAGAAAGCCACAATAATGTAAAACAAAGGATCAGTTCACAGATCTAGAAAGAGTTTTATGTAAACCTGTCACTACATGCTCCAGGAGCTAAAACCAGGTGTTAGGGAAGCTATAGAAAGTCCATGTGATAAAAACTGACAAAAGTCTGAAGATAAAAGAATCATAAAATCCAAAGAAAACACAGCTTGTCAGAGCACCTCTTATAAATCTGATAAAATCATAATTCTGATTAATAAAGCAGGAATTTAACTACATGGTCAATCATATAGCTTAACTACAGACGTACAACATTAGGATCTCAACTGCTAGTTAATAAACACACATTACATTTGACTGTTCATCCAACCATTTTTCCATCCTTGTTTCAGTCTTGGTCCAGCCATGTTTCCATCCATCCATTCTTCATTTTTCCATCTGTCTGTATCCCTCCTCTTGGAAATCCATAGGTGTTCATGACTGTGGGTCCTCCCTGTGTTTTTTTTGTTTGTTTTTTTTGTTTGTTTTTTTCAGTAAATTGATTATACCACCCAGACCATATTTGTTCTGGTTGTGGTTCTTTTTCAGTTTTTCTATTGAAATGTTTCTCAACCTACACACTAAAAGAGGCTTGATGATATTGTATTTTTTTTTAAATTAAAATTAGCTTAAACATCAGTTTCGCAGGTCAGAATCATCTGAGATTGTTAAGGTCACATTCAGCTCAAAGCCATCTAATGTGAACTGACAGTTCCTGTTTGACTGGACCTGTCCGAAGTGCCTCAGTTAAATAATTAACAATGCTGACATGAATAGTTAAAGTCTCACACATTATACAGTATATGTCTACATTTAGAGAGGGTGGAGCGCCTTTCTGCCTGGAGCTTCATGCATAAGTCATGCATATGCAACAAAGCCTCATGAGCTCTCCAAAAACTCACTAATATACATCAGTTTATTTTATGATTGTTTGTTTTTAGTTTTCTATAGACGTTTGAGCCATGATCAGGTCTGCAAATTAACCTTTGGCTGGACACGATGTATAAAGCAACAGACGACGTTGAAATTCTGGCAATGAGCAAATCTTTATTCTAATGGATGATGGAATGGATTACAGCTGCTTGCATCTTAGTCAAAATCTAAATTTTATGAATGTTATAAGTTAGTTTGGGTACAGATGGAGCAGTTAAATCAAAGTTTAGCCTTTCAGATGAATTTTTTTGTTACCACCACAGACTAAAGCAACAATCTCCCTACACTCCCTAATCATCCACATATTCCTGATGTCTATTAAAGATAAATAAAATGGGTTTTCTCTAATGGTAAGAGGGAATGCTCATTAGCTGTACTTGTGCCTGTTAAATTATAACTTTCTCACTTCTCAATTCTCTAACAGATTAAACTGATGCAGGCTCAGAATTTGTTTTATGCCATAGTTTTAGAGCCTTGTTCTTTGGTAACATTGGGTATAGAAATAAGGCTCTTTGCCATGGTCCAAGTTCCTCAAATTTACTGTGTCTAACAGATATCAGCTGTCTTTAATAATCGAACAGAAGCATGCTCATGCATGTTCCTCTGGGCTGTCTTATTGAATCTAGTCAGTTTAAAATAAAAAAGATGTTACGTTTGAGCATGAAAATTAAGTGTGCAAACGTGGTAGCTCTGAATCTGAAGCACACAAACATTTCATACTCAAATACAGATTGAATTAGATCAAAATGCCCAGGTCTTAAAAATTAATAAAGTAACTAAAGTTTTAATTGAACTATTAGCCATTTAATGTTTCATGCCTTTATTGGAAAATAGAAATCTATTTGGCTTTCTATTTGGCAGCCAAATAGCTGTCAAATAGAAACTTCCAGTCATGAAGCAGCCATTAAATGCTCCACTGCAAACATGTGGAAGGATAAAACCATAACTTAACTTTTTGGTCCATTTGCAAAACATTGTGCGCACTTTTCTTCACACTAAGACATCACTCTCAAAAAACCAAACCCACAATAAAACAATGTGGGTTTGCATCCTGTGAGGGTGCAGGAGGGTCATTAAAGTGGGGTAATTGATTTAAAGATGCAGTGAATCTCAGACTTTTAATAACGAGCACCTAAATACCAAATTTCCCAAGTACTGCCACCATCACATATTTCAAAACAATAGCACTTTTTTTTAGTTATGCCATATAAACAAAATTAGCCATTTTTAGTTTATGATCGATTGAATGTTTCGATTTTATCATGTTTTCTTATTTAGAAGGTATATTTTTTCAGGTTTTGAGTTGAAAATGAATATAAATGTCCCTCATTATACATTTTGAGCCGAAGTAGACAAGGTGTCTACCTACTATTCATGAACATAATTAGGAGATGGTTTCACAAAGGAGGAGATTATATTTGAAAAAAAAAAGTACTCAGGTGTGAAGATATGGAGCCTTTTTTATTTATAATACATGCTGTAGGTAAAAACACAAACTCAAGCTGAATTTAGTTCAATAAATCAGGAGATATTCGATTCCCTTTGGAAGAACTGACATTATAATAGGCAATTCTCCTTTTGAATCATTCAGTGTGTTCAAATTATTCTAATTGTTCACTTAAGCCATTTCTAAAATGCTCCTCTTC
>NW_006799993.1:808123-859957 GCF_000485575.1 Poecilia formosa
CCAGGTTTTGAAAGACACATTGCTTTTCTTTTGTAACACACTTTCTTCCTTTGCTAATGGGATTCAGGATGCTGCAGTTTATCAAAAGCAACAAATATGTTGCTTTAACAGTTGTGGAACATCTGTAGTATGCCTCTTCAGCACAGGTTACATTTGGTAAGAATGTTATAATATCCTAATAAAACTTCACCTGCAGAGCTCAGACGCGACTTGATTTGTTTTTTTTTTTTGTTTTTTGTTTTTTCTGACTTTACAATCATCTAGAATCTTGGTCCTACTTACAGGGTTTTCTCCGAGAGCATTTTGCTGCAGTGCAAGGCTAATTGATGACTCCTTAGCATAATGCGATGACTCTTTCGTAATTCAGCTCGTAACATATGTTTCGACACGGTTTTATTTAATTGTGTGCAGGTAAAACCTGAACATTCCCTGCTTTTTTAAACTTTGTTTTTAAAGTTTTAAAGTGTTTAATTCACACTAAGCACAGCGTCTTCGGCTACACAAGCCCCTTTCACAAAATATTGTTGTGATAACCCCTCGAAGACGAGCTGCCTCTGAGCTCCCTCTGGGCATTTATAGATCACAAGATATTCCACATAGCTGTTCGCTTAGTAATAGTAAAGCCAGCAGTGCTGGACGACAGGAGGTGTGGGGCTACATCGCCGTGAGCACTACTCATAAAATATGCATTCTTAGTTTTTGCATCCTATCTTTTTTTTATTTTTCAAAACATTAACTCAGACAAAATATGCATCATCCTATAGTGGCAGAGGAAACGCTTAAAATTAAACCTGTATATCTCGCCTTTTTATTGTTTCATCTAATGAGTTCTGAGTTTTAGTTACAGTTTTAAAACTTTCTAGTGACTGGTTGCACATCAGTGAGAACTTCGCTTAGCAAGTTAGGATGCAACAGAGGTGGGTTTGACGTCTGTATCGGTCCATTGACAAAACGCATGGAGTCCAAAAGACAGCTTAACCCTCCTTGAAGTGTTGTGTGAAGGGGGCTCTGGCCTCCGTCTGTATATGTCCTAGCAGCTGGCAGAGAAGATTATGAACACACTGTGGTACAGATGTGATTTACAGTGACACCAAAATACAATAAAACAAGCTATAATAAACATGGAATTCGAAACATGCCGTGCAGTTGACAAAATCACAGACACCAGACTAATGATTAGTGGGTTTTTAGTCAGGGATAATGATTTGGGGGGATCCAAATCCCATCAAATTGTTTTGTTACTTTAATCTCTTTATTTTCAAGTCTGTACGGTTCCATCATGGTGGAAAATGAAATTACAAGGGGTCCAACAAATTGGACCAGATTGTTGGTAGAAGTTGCTCTTGCTTAGTATTTTCATCGGTTTTCTTACCAGTCGGTCTCATGTGGCAGCATTCGCCTTCTCTGCTCTAGATGAACCAAACAATTTCTCTGTTATTCACAAGAGAAAATAACAGGTTTTAACTGGACATCCTTGAACTTCCTGCAGCTGTGATGTATATTGTTGCTGCCCTATTCATTTAAAAGTCACGATTTGTGCACACTTGCACAAATCGTGACACCGTCACACTTGCTGACGGTGTCAAGCAACCTTGCGCTGTTGGCAACACTCGACAAACAGTTGCATTATTGTGCTAAATAAATGACACTATGTTACTGGAAAATACATAAGAGAACCAGAGGCTGTGGTTTTTCTCCAGGTATGCCGTCAACAAGTCAGATTCTGTGCAATCCGCTCTAATACATTAACAAATTTCATTGAATTAGTTGATTAGTTTGTTCGGTTTATTTGGTCCAAATGCCTTCATGCTTCTTAGGTGTCATTATCCTTCACAAACACGTTGTTACTATTACACTTTTTTTTTGTACATTTTAGCAAACTTGAAATTTGTGGGCTTTTATGGTTTTTGGGAGCATTTAGCCTGAGACGCTGGTGTTATTTTTGTGTCTGGAGGAGCTGTCTGCTCAGATCAGGGTTTTTTAAGGTCCACATAGAAGCAGCTTTTCAAAGACAGAAACAGGGATACAATGAGAGAGGAAAGCAGAAAGCATTAAGTCAGACCTGAAGCAGGCCGATGAAAAGGACAGGGAGGCTGGATTTACCCAGAAACAACTCTTCTTTTGAGGCTGAATGAACATGGGCCTTGCGGGCTGTTTTCAGCACTCTGTCCCTTCCTAAAGTGAAGCAATTCTCAGTGTATTCAGATAGACAAGACTTTACTTCCCTCTAAGCTAGTTTCCTTCCTCCGTTTAATCTCCAGTGCTCATAGTTTTCATTTCCCTCACTCTTTTTGACCTTTTCACCCCAACCCTGGACCAGAATTTCCATCTTAAATAATATGTGTGTTTCCAGAACAATATAAAATGTAATTATTACAGAATATTTCCACTGTTCTAATTGTTTGGATGAAAACCATGAAACCAATTTGTAATCTTTGTAAGCACTCAATTGCCATGCTCTAGATCATGGGTGTTAAAGTGCAACCCCTGACCCCGTGGTTGGGGTTTATCATATTTCTTTTTAAACTTTAAGCACATGCAAAATACTCACAGGAGATTCAAGTAAAGGTTTAACAAATGTATTGAATGCAATGAATGGATGACTCAAAGGTCTTGGTCCAGGAGGTTTTCCCTGCAATGCTGGGAGTATATTTTTCCTTCCTTCTCTACTTTGGCCCCAAAATCTGAAGGACTGATGATCATATCTTTCACACTGCTCAGCTGCAGAATCATTATCCCCCAAAGGCTCCGACAATTATTCATCCAGTGTGCTCGCTGCTGAGACAAGGGCTATATTTAGGTTTCCCAAAATGACCTCAGCTTTGATTGGCACTCTCACATCCCAATTATTGGAAATTCAGCACCTTGGAATAATGAAGACAACATCAAAGACCTGTTTATCTCCTCATCATCGTCAGCGGCAAATCTTTTGTATGGTCACAGCTAAGAGAAAGCTCTTCTCGGCAAGGGAAAGAAAAGATGACACAGAGGCTAAGTTTAGTCTGCGCTGCTGGGCCTGAGCCGATGCAGAGTCTGAAAAGCTTCTGTTTAACGAGTCATTGTGATCACGAGGCCACGTGTGGGGAAATCACAGTAAAAAGTCAGAGGTTATTAAATAAATACACATTACTTTACAACCACTGCACTTGTTTTGTCATATAACAAGCGCAAACATGCATTTTATTTGTTCATTTATAAGATAGAACAACAGAAACCTGTGCATAATAGTGAATTGTTAATGATAAATACAGGGTGCATGGCTCAGGAGGAGGATGTGTCCAGCAGGAGTTAATGAAGAAGTTTTCAAGACACAGCTTTTATTTTTGATTGTCCACTTCAGCACATTAGCAAGCAAACGTGCATGCATTTAGCTATAAACTAGCAATTTAGTTTGTAAATCAAATATTTGGCTGGCTAAGAACTAAATTTTTAGCTTGCTAACATTATATTTTGTTAGGACTCAAATACTCAAGTTGAAACTGTGACATTGATAAATGAGTGGATAACATGCAGGACCCCATATCAGACTGGCACCACTTGCTGGTAGACGAAAATGTATTTATTTGTGTCATTTATTTGTGTTTATTTGCAATTTTATTATGGTTTCTGTCTTTGGACGTTTTCCTAAGGCTTTGTGCTTCAGAAAATATTTTCTGAAAGGAGGCTGAAAATAGCATATCCAGGGATTCCAGGATGACTTGTGAAAATGAAAAATAATCCTTTAATACCTCCTTTCTCTGACAGTAAAAGTTCAGCTGTCTTCACGTTTTCCCAGCTCTTACACTGTCATGGACGCTAAAAGCCCATAAAAACATAAATATTTATCCCTTACCTTCTGAATATTCCTGGCTGTTCATCTTTTTCTTGAACACGCTGAACACTTTAGGAAGCTTTGGACGCGTCTTAAAGCTGGCGGAGAGGCATGGACAGACAGTACAAATGGAAAGTGTCCATTCACTGACTTGTAAGGAGAAGGCTGCAGTTCTGTTTTCATAGTTGTGAATCCCTTAGAGTCACACAGCTGGGTGCACAAACTAGAGCCCAAGAATGTTTTAGAGTTCATGTTATGCCAGGACAGAATAGCTTTTTCTCCAAATTAAGAGAAAACAATGGGATCTTGGAGACTTTGTTGCAGCTCCCCTATTATTTTTGTAAACATTGTGGTTCTGTTGGTGTTTTGAAGTCTTAACCTTCAGAGTGCACTTGATTGGATCACAGTTAGTTGAGCATTAAGCAGCAAGAATGAGACAACACTTCCCAATATGAGATACAGATAATGACAGAACAAAGACCTAAATTCAGCGGTCAGGTTATACATGGGAACCTCCTGGTTGCTTCTTTTTCAAATGTTTGTAGATGTGACTGATCGGAAGAAGAGACGGGGGCAGAACCAGAGCTGAATGGAGGTATTAAATATATGATATACTGACCCATGAACCCTGTAGGATTACCCATTCCATTTTACACATTGAACAAATCTACAGGTGACAAGATGAGGTGCAGCGTGGAGGATCTCTGACGAGACAAACCTGTTCAGCCGCCACCAAATGTTGACCAAAGTGGAAAAAGTTCATTTCCACAACTGCTTTGAACCAAAGTGCTTACTCACATTATTGTTTTGTAAAAGTACAGTTGCTACTTTATTGCATTTTTACTATGAAAAGATAATCAGGACAAAGTGAAAAGAAGTTCATTTTCTCCACAACAAAGAAAAAAAACGAAACCAAACATTTAAATGATTATTCCATTCATATAGTGGTGTATTTATTTTTTTTCCTCATCTTGGGGTGGGGTTGGCTCAAAAATGTTGTCTAAATAGCTTCATATCTGCTGCCTTAATTGTACATTGAGGATTCCCAAATGTGCATGTCAGTAAATAACCATAAAAAAAATGAATAGGAATGCTTTATTTTGTACAGAGTGTATTTCATTTGACAATAAATACTTTTTAATAAGCTTCACTGGGTATAATGCAGCTTTACGTATGTCTAATTAAAGTCTATGAAGCGTGCAGGGATCGTTTGTGTGCTCCACGTATTCCCTACGCCGCCAGATTTTCTGTCTGAATGAGTATAAGTGCAGGTCACCCAGAAAAATGCCTGTAATTTATCCTTCCATTTCAGCACATTAATTATAATCTACCTACATGCTACAGTGGATATCTGGGATGACCTTTAATCGTGTTTTCTGTCGTACACACAGATTATGAGGCTGTAAATAAGGTGTGGCTCCATCCGTACGGAGAACAGTTTGTGATGGTTGTTGCTTCGGCTGTAAAACTTCACTGAGAGTTTCATCCGGTTTTATTGTTAACTCCTAATTACTGCCTGCTATAATTGAGATTTAAACACAAAGCTTTACAAAGGGAGAAGAGCTGCAGACGTCAATTCAGCACAGCAAAGGCAATTATGGGAACGAGACGGATAGTTTCGCTCCACTCAAGGTTTAAAAGGATTTGTGTAATTCGAGGTTTAGAAGGTCGGTTCTGTGAGTTAGGCTCTACCCTTAAACTTCTAGAAATCAAATGAACATTTCTTTTTGTTGTTGTTGTTGTTTTCACCAAGGATCACCACGACAGCCGCCTGCATGATGGACCTTCGCAGATACCCGCTGGATGAACAGAACTGCACCTTGGAGATCGAGAGCTGTAAGCAACACAGTCTTTGTTAAAACTGATTCAAGAGATGCTGAGTGAACCTGGATAGATCGGTTTGTTTTCAGACGTCACACAACTCTGACACAAGAACCTGTCATGATCTTCATGTGGTGAAGACACCTGATTTTCATCAGGCTAACCAGAGATGAAGAAAGCCACAATAATGTAAAACAAAGGATCAGTTCACAGATCTAGAAAGAGTTTCACGAAAACCTGTCACTACATGCTCCAGGAGCTAAAACCAGGTGTTAGGGAAGCTATAGAAAGTCCATGTGATAAAAACTGACAAAAGTCTGAAGATAAAAGAATCATAAAATCCAAAGAAAACACAGCTTGTCAGAGCACCTCTTATAAATCTGATAAAATCATAATTCTGATTAATAAAGCAGGAATTTAACTACATGGTCAATCATATAGCTTAACTGCAGACGTACAACATTAGGATCTCAACTGCTAGTTAATAAACACACATTACATTTGACTGTTCATCCAACCATTTTTCCATCCTTGTTTCAGTCTTGGTCCAGCCATGTTTCCATCCATCCATTCTTCATTTTTCCATCTGTCTGTATCCCTCCTCTTGGAAATCCATAGGTGTTCATGACTGTGGGTCCTCCCTGTGTTTTTTTTGTTTGTTTTTTTTGTTTGTTTTTTTCAGTAAATTGATTATACCACCCAGACCATATTTGTTCTGGTTGTGGTTCTTTTTCAGTTTTCCTATTGAAATGTTTCTCAACCTACACACTAAAAGAGGCTTGATGATATTGTATTTTTTTTAATTAAAATTAGCTTAAACATCAGTTTCGCAGGTCAGAATCATCTGAGATTGTTAAGGTCACATTCAGCTCAAAGCCATCTAATGTGAACTGACAGTTCCTGTTTGACTGGACCTGTCCGGAGTGCCTCAGTTAAATAATTAACAATGCTGACATGAATAGTTAAAGTCTCACACATTATACAGTATATGTCTACATTTAGAGAGGGTGGAGCGCCTTTCTGCCTGGAGCTTCATGCATAAGTCATGCATATGCAACAAAGCCTCATGAGCTCTCCAAAAACTCACTAATATACATCAGTTTATTTTATGATTGTTTGATTTTAGTTTTTTATAGACGTTTAAGCCATGATCAGGTCTGCAAATTAACCTTTGGCTGGACACGATGTATAAAGCAACAGACGACGTTGAAATTCTGGCAATGAGCAAATCTTTATTCTAATGGATGATGGAATGGATTACAGCTGCTTGCATCTTAGTCAAAATCTAAATTTTATGAATGTTATAAGTTAGTTTGGGTACAGACGGAGCAGTTAAATCAAAGTTTAGCCTTTCAGATGAATTTTTTGTTACCACCACAGACTAAAGCAACAATCTCCCTACACTCCCTAATCATCCACATATTCCTGATGTCTATTAAAGATAAATAAAATGGGTTTTCTCTAATGGTAAGAGGGAATGCTCATTAGCTGTACTTGTGCCTGTTAAATTATAACTTTCTCACTTCTCAATTCTCTAACAGATTAAACTGATGCAGGCTCAGAATTTGTTTTATGCCATAGTTTTAGAGCCTTGTTCTTTGGTAACATTGGGTATAGAAATAAGGCTCTTTGCCATGGTCCAAGTTCCTCAAATTTACTGTGTCTAACAGATATCAGCTGTCTTTAATAATCGAACAGAAGCATGCTCATGCATGTTCCTCTGGGCTGTCTTATTGAATCTAGTCAGTTTAAAATAAAAAAGATGTTACGTTTGAGCATGAAAATTAAGTGTGCAAACGTGGTAGCTCTGAATCTGAAGCACACAAACATTTCATACTCAAATACAGATTGAATTAGATCAAAATGCCCAGGTATTAAATATTAATAAAGTAACTAAAGTTTTAATTGAACTATTAGCCATTCAATGTTTCATGCCTTTATTGGAAAATAGAAATCTATTTGGCTTTCTATTTGGCAGCCAAATAGCTGTCAAATAGAAACTTCCAGTCATGAAGCAGCCATTAAATGCTCCACTGCAAACATGTGGAAGGATAAAACCATAACTTAACTTTTTGGTCCATTTGCAAAACATTGTGCGCACTTTTCTTCACACTAAGACATTACTCTCAAAAAACCAAACCCACAATAAAACAATGTGGGTTTGCATCCTGTGAGGGTGCAGGAGGGTCATTAAAGTGGGGTAATTGATTTAAAGATGCAGTGAATCTCAGACTTTTAATAACGAGCACCTAAATACCAAATTTCCCAAGTACTGCCACCATCACATATTTCAAAACAATAGCACCTTTTATTAGTTATGCCATATAAACAAAATTAGCCATTTTTAGTTTATGATCGATTGAATATTTCGATTTTATCATCTTTTCTTATTTAGAAGGTATATTTTTTCAGGTTTTGAGTTGAAAATGAATATAAATGTCCCTCATTATACATTTTGAGCCGAAGTAGACAAGGTGTCTACCTACTATTCATGAACATAATTAGGAGATGGTTTCACAAAGGAGGAGATTATATTTGAAAAAAAAAAGTACTCAGGTGTGAAGATATGGAGCCTTTTTTATTTATAATACATACTGTAGGTAAAAACACAAACTCAAGCTGAATTTAGTTCAATAAATTAGGAGATATTCGATTCCCTTTGGAAGAACTGACATTATAATAGGCAATTCTCCTTTTGAATCATTCAGCGTGTTCAAATTATTCTAATTGTTCACTTAAGCCATTTCTAAAATGCTCCTCTTCATACTGAAAAGGGATGAGAAAAATGAAGTAAAAGCATAATGAAGCTCTTCCGCTCTTGATAAGCTGTTAATTCCCAGAAATCATTCAACTGCCTGCAGATAAGATGGAGAGTCTGAAAAGAGAAACACATTGGCCCAATTAAATAGGTCTAATTACCGATGGAGCGTTGGGGGCCGGGTCACTCTGTTTCAGCCTGTAGATGTAGCCCAGAGACCTGCCAGGGAAAGTGAAGGGAAAGGCTTTATTTCTTGTCCAACTCAGCCTCTGGGAAACTGGAGGATGTCCAGCAGCTGGAAGGAAGCATGAATTTATTAAAATACAGTCAGTTTTGAGTTTTAGAGGACAAATGATATGAGATGTCACATTTAGCATCAGATCTGCAGCTTTTGTGTGCTGTTTTAATGCACAGAGCAACTTGGCCAATAAAAAAGTTAGCACTTAGATCAAGTATGAAATGGAATAAAATGTTCTCCTTTGGAAAAGTTGAGGAGTCGGTAATATTTAATCTGGTAGAAAATTATTTAATCAACACAGCATCTTGCTGTGTGTGTCACCATAGAGATTGCTACCATGTTTTTTTTTCTTCTTTTTTTGCAAACCTAAACCTTTTAGGCAATCAAAGAAAATCTAAGTGATTAGTAGATGCAGTATTAAAATGATTTCCTTTATTAGGCACAAAAAAGCAATTGCAGCAGTAGCTATCACTTATTACAATGGCTGGTAATGAGCCTTTTTTTCATTTCTGTGGAGGAGTCTTGAGACACTATTCTGTACAGAGCTGCTTTATTTCAGACACAGCGAAGGATTTATGAGGATTTATGAGCATATTTATAGTATTGCAACAGAATCACAATTGGATTTTGGCCGGTTCTTTGACTAGGTGACTCAAGAACCTGATTTTTCCAACTAATTTATAGGTGGGCTTGTCTTGTACTTCCCTGGAATCTCTATGGAGACTTTTCTACTAGTGAGAACTATCTGCAACATCACCAAAAAGTAGGGCAGAACAAATAGTTGTTAAAGTGGGTCCCTCCTTATTTTCTACAAAAAAATGTGTTTTAAATGTATGTCTTAAGATCGAAAGGGAGGTTGATTACTAAACAAGAAAAACACAATATCTGTGAATGCGACATGTATTGTTCAGTGAGTATTTCAGTTTTTTCAGCATTGTGCATCACAAAGTCTTGGGTAAAGTAATCACTGCAGTTACAGTGATTGCAGCCACATTTGTTCAAAGTTCTGCTGCACAGAATCCACCAAAACCTACCTGGCTTTAAAATCTAGTACCATTGACCCAACATGTGTTATACTCCTGCCTAACAAATGTCACCATTTGCTCTTCTCCAAACTGGTTGCAGCTTTCAGATAAGTTTTTTTTTTGTTGTTGTTCTTTTTATGTTATTTCTTAAAGGTAAAATGCTGTGCTGTCCTGCACAAAGCTGGGGCAGCATGCAATCCTACCAAACCAAAAGTTAGTTGTGCAGACCAATTTTACTTGAAATTATTTACTTTCTGGACCAATTAAAGTAAATGAATACACTGGCCTTTTCAAAATTTTTGGTTGATTTGCACATCACAATAAAATATTATCAGTTGCAAGTTGCATGAGATAATTTGACCCTAAAGACTTCTGCATTTCCTTTGTCTGCTGAGGATTTATGAAAGTTTAATAAATCATACAAAATATTAACTTTTATTCTTTTAGACTATAGCAAATGTGAAATTTGGGGGCAGCGGGGGATAAAGAAAAATCTAGATTTCATCAGACCTTTGCATATGTTATGTTCAATATTGTTCTATGATCAAACAAAAAGAGTCAGTGGAAGGAGGAAAGTCACCAAGCCTATAACTTATAACCAGGCTTTCACTTTTGAAAGCCAAGTATTGCAAGTACTGGTATACTTACAGCACTTGTGGTAGATTTAGAAAGAGACAGTACACAGGTTTGAAATGTTATTCTTCAGTGTCATCAATCCACCAGTAAAGGTCCTGAAATTGCTCCTCACTAAGACCAGGGACTATGCATCACTGCAAGAGCTGCCTCTGTGTTAACTCCTGATTTGTATCTCCAGTGAGGTGTCACTTTTTTTTTTTTGAAACTCTTCCTGAAAGCAGTTCGCTGACTGATGAGCACCGTAAACAGTTTTCATTCTAGCTGATTCATTCCAGACTTCATGTTCTCTGAGTGTGAAAGTATTTCCCTCGAGTCATGTTTCTCAACCTGCAATATATTTTCACTCTCCTTTTTATGATGTGAAAGAATTACACTAAAACAGAAATAAAAGAGAAAACTCTGGCAGATGTTCCCAAAGGATCTGCAGCTTATGTGGGTTCACATACTGCTGAATAAATCTGTTGACAATCCATTCAGGAGGTCACCGACAGTTCAGGTTGTTCAGTCGCTCACTAACACAGCTGTGAATCTCAAACATCAGAGAGATGATGTCAGAGTGAAATTCCTACTTCCCTCACCAGTTTCTCTTCCTAACATCCTGCTTGTTGTAGAGAAGATTGGAAAAAAGGACTAACTTTTGAGTAGAACTAGGAATGCAAATTCCCCTTCATTGAGTTTCACTGGCTTCTGGTTGTGGCCTGTGACTACCATGGGAATTGTTTCTGGACGTTCTTAAGGGCAGCTTTAATCTTTCCTTTCTTACTTGTGCAAGTAGGACAGATATCATTGACTTTAGCATTTTTTAAATTGTTTGTGTTTCCCTGTTTCTCCCAGATGGATACACCACAGACGACATTGAGTTTTACTGGCAGGGTGGAAGCAATGCTGGGTCAGTCACTGGAGTGGAGAACATCGAACTGCCTCAGTTTTCCATCATCGATTACCAAACCCTGTCCAAGAAAGCCGTGTTTGCCACAGGTAGCAATAAACCTTTTTTAATAAATTAAAAATAAAAATAATTGTACAATATTTTGTAAATCTTGACTCTAATATTCATTATCTATACTGGAAAAGTATAATCTATGGGAGATATGATGTCATAAACATTATGTTGTGTCATTTAGTACCCATCTTTTTACCAGTCTGTAAAAAGATCATCACAGACTTATACTATATTCCTTACCAAACAGGTTCGTATCCACGACTGTCACTGAGTTTTAAACTCAAGAGGAATATTGGCTATTTCATCCTGCAGACTTACATGCCATCCATCCTGATCACCATCTTGTCCTGGGTCTCCTTCTGGATAAATTACGATGCGTCGGCTGCCAGAGTGGCTTTAGGTCAGTGACTTTTATTCATAGTTTCTCTCAGGTTCACTCAGGTTCACTCATTTTTGTTAGCTCTTATTATGTACATAGACAGCAAACTTCTATGTTGTCTATGTAGAAGACAACATAGATATAAGCTTACATGATATCCATATCTCAGATTTGGAGAGCTTAAATTTATGAAGGTAGAACCAGTCTTAATGAGCAGTTGTCACGTGTAAAGTCTGTTCTGTCAGTTTTTGACTTGAAAAAGCAAAAACATGCCCTGAGTATTTATGACTTTCCATCAGAGTTCTCCTATTAAAAAGGGAATTATTACATTGAATTATTCAGTATTTTCTATTTCTCCAAAACAGTTCAATTTGTCAAATGTTAGTCCCTTTTAGATCTTCGTGTCTATTTTTTTTTTTTTAGCTTGCTGTATCAATTCTCTTCTTTTAGTCATGGTCCCACATTAGATTTCATATTATTTCTCAGAAAATACTTCTAGGCTAAACTTTAAATTTCACCTTATGTGGAACAACATCTGATGACTTAAAAACAATATCACAAATTAGTATTATAGCCTCAAAATCTTTCTGAGAGATTAATTCTTGACCTCGCCTTGAAATGACCTCAACCACATAAAATCTAGTGGTCAAGTGAACCTACGACCTTAAAATTTATACTTCACTAAAACTAAATCAGGAAATCCTACTTTGTAATAGTCACAAAGGAAGTGCACAGCAATATTACTATGCTACTTCTACTCTACTACTAAAGAAAATGAATGAGCAATGTTGGCAACATGTTTGACTTTGGAGGAATAGCAAAATCTTGCAAAGATTGATACACAAAAAAAAGAAAAATAGCTCTTATAAGTGAAATGTCGAATCTGAGATGTTTGCATGTCCTACTCTGTTGACTTTTGCACACCTGCAGGTATAACCACGGTGCTGACCATGACCACCATTAACACCCACCTGAGGGAGACCCTGCCAAAGATTCCCTACGTCAAGGCCATTGACATTTACCTCATGGGCTGCTTCGTCTTTGTGTTTCTGGCCCTGCTGGAGTATGCCTTTGTTAACTACATCTTTTTTGGCCGTGGTCCTCACCTACAGAAGAAAGCAGCGGAAAAGGCTGCTAAGTCCAACAATGAGAATAAGGGCCGACTGGAGAGTAGTAAAGTGCAGGTGGGTGAAGATCTGAGTGGAAAATATCAGTCACTTATGTCTAAGGCAGGTTAAAATAAGTCTGGGGCAGTCTGATGACCAAGCCACCTACCTATCAGAAAGGTATGAATGCCTTAAAAGTCAAATTTAGAAAACTTTAAATTACTTTTTTAAATGTAAATCTTGAAATTTAAGCCCTAACATCTAAGCTTTGCATAATGATTATTAATAGTTTAGAGATTTATGGTGGATAAGGTGTTGTTCAACACAACCCCCTCAAATTGAAAGCAAGAACTGCAACAGTGACAAGGCAGAAGCCTGGAGGTGATTAGCAGATTTATTTAGTTTTTTTATTTAACCTTCTTTTTAGTTGAAAATAAAACTGAAATGTTGTCTTGTTGCCTTTTAAGGTTGACGCTCATGGCAACATCCTCCTGACGAACCTCCCCACTGAGATGGGGGGACCGGATATGATGGGCGCCCTCAACGATCCTCGGGCCACCATGTTCTCCTACGACAGCGCCAGCATACAGTACCGCAAGCCCATGACGAGCCGGGACCTGTATGGACGGCCAGCCCTCGACCGGCCAATTGGACACAAGAAAAGCCGCCTGCGGAGGAGAGCGTCACAGCTGAAAGTCAAGATCCCGGACCTCACAGACGTCAACGCCATAGACAAGTGGTCCCGGGTCGTCTTCCCGATCACGTTCACCTTCTTCAACTTGGTCTACTGGCTGTATTACGTCCACTAGGGCAGCGGTCGTGAGCAGGAGTGGTAGCTGATGGGTACTTTTTTGTTTGTTTGTTTTTCAAGGGAAGCTCAATCCTGTACAGTAATGAAAGTAGAAGAGTTCAGCCCATTTGTACAAATCCTCTTTTTGGAACGAGTAGTTCTGGTCTTTACAGTGTAAATACAATTTAATATATGAAATATATAAATCAATCTATATATATATATATAAAGACAGAGATATAATTTATTAAGAAATTCAATTTTGCTGTGTACATACAGTTAGTTATAGAGAAAGAAGTAGTGGTGAACTATAGACAGTAAAGTTTCGGTTTTTACAGGTTCAAAGATGCCAAAAACACATTGGTGGCTTTTGTTTGTCTTCTTTTTCTTTTAGCCCTCCTTTTGCATGTTAATAGAAGTCAACTTTTGTTTGCTCACAATGCAAAAAACAAAATAGAAACCCAACAAAAACACAAGGTAACTCAAACAGGATTAAACTCCAGCTGATTAAGGTTATTGTGGAAAAAAGAGGGACAAAACATAAAACTGATGCAGAGACAGATTAAACTCTCCATCCATCCATGCAAACTTACTACATCCGTATAGGTAATCAACCAATCCATCAATCCCTCTCTTGTCTTATAAAATCAGTGTTGCCAAGTCAGAAGGAATATACAATCCTTTCACTTCTGTTTCTGCCTCCAAGGCTCCTCCCAGTGAGTTGTACCTGGAAAGCCTTCCAGCCGAGGCCTCCTGATCAGAAGATCTTGTCTTTTAGGACATGATCCGTAACTAATGACCAAGGGTGAAGGTGGGAAAGTGGACCAGTAAATCCAGAGCTTAGCCTGAAGTTCAGCTCAGTTTGGTCTTCACCATGATAGACAGCAACAACACCTTCATTACTCCAGGCAAAGTCTAATCCATCTGTTCATTTCCTGCTCCATCTTGCCATCACTTGGGACAAAGCACCAATGTACTTCCTGAGTTCCCAGACCCAGGATCACTGGGGTACCCAGGTCCCTCCATAACATTAAAGTGGTTCTGCTGAAGGAATTTTGTGCTTGATCGAGTTCTCGCTGGTCACTGACCTTTTTTTTGTTTGTAGAAAATTGATGCACATTGAAGATTAACTAGAATTGGTAAACCTGCTAAAATTAGGATTTTAGCAGGTTTTTAGATGATAAAAATCACCTAAAAACCTGGGGAGAATAATGCCGGCAATATTCTGCCCAAGAGCTGGAAGTTGAAGTCTGGTGTCTCACCTGACGACCTGCTGAATCAGTTCTTCATCAGGGAACCATCTGAATCGAACTTAACAGATATGTGAAAGTTGAACCAGACTCCAGGATTTAGAGTACACATGGATGCAAACCTCTACTGTAAATTAATAACTCTGCTGCTGTTGTTTGAAACTTAAACGTCAGCTAACTTTTTGATCCCATCCAGTGAGCTTTGTGCAATTTGTGCGTTAAACAACATTTGAGTTGCAGCTGTAGAAGGTTTCGCAGCTCAGGTTTATCCCAGTCTATATGATGTTTCAGTAAAGATCTGTTGTATTTTTGCCTCTCTTTCTGCTGGCCTTATGTTTATGGAGACAGTACAACTAAGTTTCATTTTATTTACAAAATGGAAACTTCTCTTTATTATGCCGCTGTTTAAAGATTTCACAGCCAGAGACAGGGATATATTGGAAAACTGGTGCTTATATTTTCTACTGCACAAGTCCCACAAATTTTTATGGAAGGCGCCAAGTCATCTGCCTTTTTCAGCAGTAAAGGCCTCTTTTGGCATTTAGAATTGCGTCACGTGACTTTGGATTCTGCAGCAGAGAGAAGCGATTCATTTTGCTCATCTACATAGACAAATACTTCCTTTGGAAAAAGTCCACCGAAATAAATTCTAATCTGGTTATGCTCATATATTTTAGTTCATTTGGAGATATAGAATAGACTTTTATCATCTAAAAATGTTACTTTTTAAACTTTAAAGCGGCAAATTCCAAACTATGCTTTTTTTTATCTCATTAATTTTACACTTCTTGACAAAACAGTTTAGCACCCAGGGAGTGGTGGAAATTAAATTAACTGTTGTATTGCTGTATCTCTTGCAGGGTGTGGACCTCCTTTAGGCTTGGATGTAAGGTCTGATACAGACACTGTCTTCTGCTGCAGCAGGGTGGTCCACATCTTTGCTTTGGCACTGATTCTTAGCTGATTCCTTGTATGCTTGCTGGATTGCAGAAACTCAGAGTCCCGTATTTATAATATGATACAACTTGTCTTCAGCCCTTACCTCTCTGTGATCAAACCACTAAAAATGCAGCCGTCTTCGCTCTGTTGGTAATGCCACTCTATGCATACCATAAGACAACACAAGGTGTTGTAAAGAGTGATTCCAGAGAGGTCGTTGTAATGTTTGGAGCACAATGGAGTGATCCTCATTAATGTGGTTAGTCTTGGATGACTGGAACCTTCATTTACTCTTCCCAGAGCCCATTAGTTCAAACATCTGACCACTGAAAGGTCTGTTTACTGGACTATGTTGAGAAGACTGTGGGCCTCTGGGCTACACACTTGCTATAGATCAATGTTTTTTACGTGTTTGGGGTTTGAGGGTTAGGTTAGAGCAGGGGTGGGCAACTCCAGGCCTCGAGGGCCAGTCTCCTGCAACTTTTAGATGTGTCTCTACTTCAGCACACCCGAGTCAAATAATGAGGTTATTAGCAGGACTCTGGAGAATCTGACTGCAATTAGGAGGTGATTCAGCTATTGGATTCAGCTGTGTTGGACCAGGGAGACATCTAAGAGTTGCAGGACACCGGCCCTCCAGGACCAGGATTGCCCACCCCTGGGTTAGAGTCAGTGATGTGACATCATTGTCTTAAAATTGCTGCGCATTGCTTATCTATATGAAAATTCAACTGATGAAAAGCACTTCATTTGATATGAGCTTAGAAGTTAAAATTCAGTGTTTGCGAAAAATCTGTTGAGTAAGACCCACCTTTTCTGAATAAGAAAATGTGGGTGATGGGGTGAAAATCTTGGGATGCTAATCTAATCCACCTCTTAGCTCCTTTTTTATTATCCAGCTCAGGCTTTACCATTCACATGCTGATAATCTACATGCTACGGTTGCCTAAACTCATGCAAACAAACAATGCAAATTCATCCAGTTGTAATGCATCAGTCTCTGTCTCTTGACCTTCTCTCTTTGTTCTGACTGTCTTGTGCTCTGGTTAGTGCCAGATGCCAGCACTTACGCTCTGTGGTAGCCATTCGAAATGTTCCAACTCCATAGGAATAGAATCATGTCCATCTGTCACTGTTCTGCATGTGGACCAAATTACACCTTGATCAGGCCATTCCTTCTGGAAGCTGATCTGTTTTTTGTCAGTCAGCTTATTATAAAGTCTTTTAAAAATTAATACTTTTTTAATCCTGTTCTGAGTTACTTTTTTAATTCACTTTTCTGCATATGATTTTTCTTAAGAATCACCATTCAGTTCAAAGAAGGCAAAATTAATCCAAACATGTTTTTCTTTGTTGTTGTTTTTGTTATGTGAAAGTAATGATCCTCAGATGAAAGGCTGCAAGTTTTATGAGGGCTTTAATCACAGAGAAACAAATAAAAACCAGACAAGCTTCTGCTGGACTCGATCACAGCGGTGTGCTCTTTCTGTATGGCTGAACTTTGTGCCTTTATACCAAGAATCTCAACATTTTACAGGGTTATCTTATGAGAGGTAAGGAAAACATGTTGAGCTTTTTCTAGAACAAGATGAATTGGAAACAGAACTCATTTCTCAGACTCCAATGTATGTTACCATTATCTAAGCGTAGATTGTAGTGAGACATTCCAGCATTATGACGACAATCTTTCAAAGATAAAAGGAACGAATGCTTGGCTTTCCTGACGGAACAAAGGAAGCACCAGAGATGGACCTCTTTTCTGTGGACGGACGAGCTAATGGATGCAGCAACTGGTTTCCCTGCAGGCTGCAGCTTCAGACAGAGGATGAAGCTTCTGATCCTTTAAAGTGATGTTCCACATGTGCACTCAAGTGGAACGGCCTGTGCGGATTTCAGCCAACGCCAGACACCATGTGTGACTGGCTGTGTGCGGAAGGTGAAAGAATGCCATGGACAGGCATCGTTTGTGTCAACTTACAGAGAATTAAGAGTTCAAATAAAGCTGCTGAGATCTCTGCATACAAACTGCTTTGTGGTTCATTTATTTTCACTTTGCTGTGCAAGGCCGTGTTTTTCAGCCAATTTTCCAGAAAATATTTTGTCAGCATATGCCCTCAGTCCATGCATCAAATGATTAGATGCGTCCTAATAGCTGAGTTAATGAGGCTGCTAAAAGCCTAAATGTGTCCCTGTGCACAGCTGAATGAGCAGCTTCAGCACGTTAAGTAATCATTATCTGGAGGGAGATGACGTCAGAAAATACTTGTAAAGATCTCTATTTCTCTTTAAAAAAAAGACCAATATCACCAGTTGTGTTTGGGGTTGTGCTGTCTTGTTTCATTCGAGATGGTGACCACTACTGCCACCTGCTGTCCACAACCCACGGGTCAGGTGATTCACCACAATTCAGGAAGTAAGCCCAAAAAAGTTTCTTATGCGTTTGTCTCAGTTATATGTAACAGTAGTCCCGCCTGTATCACAGAGACAGGTTTGCGTGTGTGCTAGTTGTCTTTTGCAGAGTGATTACATGATATCAAAATAACTCTCATTCAATACAGTTTATTTGATGTGTAAGTTTTTTTTATTGTTGTTGTTCTTTTGCCATTACTCAACCAGGAACATTAAGTGTTGAAGTGTAGGATAGAAAGTGCATGCTAGATCAAAAGAAAAAAAAAAAAAGAACCAAAAAATACTCTGAGCCAAAACTTGGATTTGTGCTATCAAATTGTGCAAGTCAAGGTTTCAGAGAGCTATTTGTTTTTATTTAAGATTTTAACAATAACTCTTTTAGCAATAACTCTTTTAGAAGGGCATCTGTAAGTATTTTATAGTGAAACCTGCGGCTTGGATTCCAGCATGACTCTGCTCGTGTGAGGGGTCAGGTCTTTGCAGAAAATGAGGCAGCGTGCTGATGCCATTAGCCCAGTTAGCACGTCTGCAGCTGTCAGCACTCAGGCTCTTTCCCATGATTAACTGGACACTCTGGAGTGAAGACTAACATCATTACCACATTTAACTTGGCTCTGTCTGTCAGCATTTGTTCCAATTCTCATTTATAATCAGTCAGACTGACCGGGAAACTTTAAACATTACCTCCACCGTCTCATAGCTCCTCCTAGCTTCTACCCCCTTCTTCTACTTTGTTTTCCAGCATGCTGTTCTTGCTGAGATCTTTGCCTGCTCTTTTGGCTTTGAAATATTTGATTTCCTTGCATACAGCTACAGTTTGTTTCCAAACCAACGGCAATTCATCTGCCAGTGGATTTTCTTTTTCTAGTAGGGCCACAATTTAAGCTCTATTGATGAATCATTTTTTTTTTTTTAATCAATGACTTCTGATAACTCAAGCTTCATTTAAAACATCCCAAACTGGCAACTCTGCCTCTGTGCTTCAGGTTGTACAAGGTTACTCTTTTCCTTGAACCCCATTGTTGCTTCTGTAGCAACTCTGTTGCTGTTGACCTTTTGGTTCTGTGAGCCATTACACACCTTGACACATACTTTTAGTCTGAGAGTCAGAGATCACTGTTGTTAGGGTTACATTTGTTCACTGAAATTCCTCCAAATTTCTCCCTGAATATGGTTTCATCATATTCAGGATTGTTGAGGAAGAGAGGGGAAATCCAGTCCAACTTTCTTTGACAAACATTGTTGCCAGATTGGTTTGTCAACACATTGGTTGTCTTAACAGGCAGCATAGTGGCACAATTAGTGGCACCGTTTCATTGCAGAAAAAAGGTCCTGGGTGAATTTTGGGTGCGCTGGCAGCCTCCCACAGTCCAAAAAGCTGAGTTAGGTTAATTGGTTTCTAAATTAAGAGAAAGGTGTGTGTATATAAGGCAGTGTGTCCAGGATGTATTCCGTCTCTCATGCCTAATGATTGTTGTAGATATACACTGGCCTCCTAGAATGGTGATATTCTGAATAAATTTCACACTTGTGTCATTATTTCACTTTGTAAGTCTAACAATCAGGACAAATAATTTTCCTAATTGTCCATTCCTTTAGATCAGGCTGATGAAAATTTGCAAATGAGTTGACGAGACGATACATTGAATATATTTAAAAATCTCTCAGTAGGCCGGGACATTCATTAACAATGGTTTCAACGTTATTTTCTGGCCAAATCTTTTTTCATATTCAAATTTCTAGAGGTCTGAATTGTTATTCAAGCTAAATGGATGGATTGTATGAAGGATGATGGAAATTTGATAAATTACAGGATTGATGGGTAGATGAATGAATGAACTGATGGAGCAGGTGGATGGACGGGTTACAACATCAATGGATCATGGAAAAATGGTGTGGATGATTGAATGACATCCTAACTTTTCGATTGATCTTCGACAAACATCCACCGAATCAGAAAGGAAAAAAATGGATTTTATTATGGAACAAAAGGCATCAAAAACATTAAGTTATTATTACATCAAAAACATCAGCTTCTTTTTGGATCAGTCCATCATTTCAGCTGCAGCACCACCTGGAAGACATTTAAAAAAAGACTGTCACATCACTTAGGACTAGAGATGAATTCCAAAGCAACAGCTTCTGCCTTCACTCTCTTCCTCAAGAAAGACTTAGAGAGAATCTTGTGATAATGCTGCCCCCTAGTGTTTAAACTGCATCAGTTTTCAGATGACATCGTTTAGGCACTTTAAATTGCCTTGTTGCTGAAAATGTGCTTTACAAATGAAATCGCCTTGCCTAGGTTTAAAACCTAAACTCCATTAAGCTGAGGAGCGACATGAAAGTGTTAATCATGACTGGAGTGTTCATCAGCATGAGCCCATGTAGAGCTGCACTCAGGGTAAACAGGGTGTCATGTTTCGCAGTCACACGTTGATAAGGTGTCACGTTCCCTTTGTGCGTACCTTGTTAGCAGCCTCTAGTGAGCTGATGAGCGTGCTCACTTCCTCTCTGTTCAGCTCCATGGTGATGGGCCGAAGCGCTCCGTTCTCCCTCACATCCAGACAGAGGCTGAGGAGCGGCGTGTTCAGAGACGAGATCTTATCGCTGGACAAAGCCAGCTGCAGAGGATGAAGGGAAATAAAGGCTTTGCAGAAAACTCAAAGCAGGCAGATTTGTGCAAAGGTTTTGTTCATTTAGTGTAAGTTTTCTGCAAGACAGTGTAGGGGATGCTTCAACATTCCTAGTGTTCCTGGTTAATGTTTGGGTTTAATGTTGGCACAAGGAGCAGGGAAACATGCTATAAGAGCCTACTTTTAATAACTAAAAGAGCTTTGCTTTGAGGTGTTGATTATTACCCAAGACACCCAGTTTAACTCATTAGGGATGCAGACCAACACCAAATGCTGATGTCTGACTGACCTTCAGCTGCCAGTCAAAGTCCTGCAAGGTTGCAGAGGAGATGCTGCTGGTTCTGTCCAGCAGAGCACGCCGGATCTCCTCCCATCGTGCTCTGAGAATGCTCAGCACCGCCTCGGCGTGGCTGTGATCTGCATCTGACAGTTTAGCCAGGACCTGCACAGAACCAGCAGGACAAGATGTGACGGCCTGAGCCGAGGGGCGAAAAAAACGCCGGCCTCGCCTGCTCCGCTCACCTCTTCATCGGGGATGTCGTTCCCCACCGCCAGGCGGAACAGGCTGGTCAAGAAGTCTAGTAGCTGCAGCCACTCCTCCAGGCTCCAGGTGGTGCTGTAATCACTCCTGCATGGAGGCTCCCGCCCACACAGCCCATCCACCACTCTGTGACACAGCTGGAAACATCAACAGCAGATCAGTGTTTCCCTTTGACTTTGGCTGATTTATATTTTAAAAGGAGAATAAAGGAAAGTTATTTTTTGCCTTTAATCTCAACTGTTCAATATTCAGAAAGAAAAAAAATAAATAATGATGCATCAAACAGTCAGTCATTTTTTTCCACATGTGCTGTGATGTGCAGGTGAGACACTGAAAAACTCTTCACTGAAAACGTTTTTTCACCCTTTAATGCAACATGTTTTCTGTTGCTCAAGGAACAAATGAAACTACAACCACTACAATTCAAAACTACAACCACTGATGAAGTAATCTATAGCACTTTTTTAATTATTTATGTTCATAACATTAACATTAAATTAAATCAAAGTTTACATATGACTTTGAATGAGTTGTAGTTGATTACAAGAAGACCTGAAATCAGTATCATTTGGTAAAACACTGATCAGTTAATCAAAAGACACAAGCAGGTGTTTCTAGAAATGTAGATGTTTTTATTTTCAACAAAATACCAAGTATCAAGTCTGTGTACATTTTTACCCATACCTACTGTGCTTGGAAAGGCTTTCATACTGCTTCAACTTTTTCATAAGGTGTCACATTATATCCACAAATATCAGTACATTTTTTTTAAAGAATTTGTGTCTTATTATCACCACAAACTAATGCATACTTATGAATTAAAAAGAAAATCAAGATTGCATTCAATGCAACTCACTGCCTTGAATGTGAAATTTAACCTCAGTAAAAAAAAAAATACAGATGTGGATAAAGTTGTGGAGAAATTTAAAGTTGAGTAAAGTTGTAAAACAATATCCCAATTTTTGAACGTCTCACAGAGCTTTGTTCAATCTACCATTCAAAAACAGAATATGGCACAACTGCCAACCCGCCTAGACGTAATCGTCCACCTAAATGAGGGAAATGATGTGTTTCTGCTGCTTCCACACAGCTTATTCAAATGGGTGAATGTATTTCTTCGCATGTCATTGAGATCTACAGGAATCTGGCCCATTTGTTTAGGAAAACCTCTACAAGATGCAGAACTAACTGTGAACACCTCACAAAGGGCAGGGAAGGAGAGCATTATTCAGATAAGCAGCTAAGAGGGCCATGGTGACCCTGAAAGAGTTTCAGAGATCCACACCTCTGGTGGGAAAATCAGGGCAGCTATTAGTGATCCATGTCTCAAATCTGGCCTCTATTGAAGTGATAAGAAGAAAGGTTCTGTAGTAAAAAGTAAACAAAATGCAACATTTTAGCATCCATGAGTCGAAGTAATGAAGAATACACAAAAATCTGAACACTGATATCTTTAGGGTGACGTCAGCATTATGTCATCCGAGACAGTTAAGCAGTTAAGATCATCCAGGACAATCCTGGTAGACCACAGAAGCTACACAATATTTAAGACTTGGACTGAGGTTCACCTTCCAACAGAACAACAACCCTAACAGTACAGTCAGAATGACAACTGCATAGATAGATCGTAGTTCATTTGTGCGTTAGAATGAATAAACTGCGATGTATGGACCAGTCAAAGTCCACACATACATGTCGTTGTTGTTTTCCGGCAGTCTGACTGAGCTGTAGATATTTTGCAAACACTACTGGCAAATATTTTAGTCTCGAGGTGTGCAACACCGTTTGGAGATGTGTCTAAAAGCAGAACAGATCATAGCAGTGAAAGGTGGTTCTGCAAATACTGACTTCGATCACATTAGATGAGAAACAAAACGTCAGAATCTCATAGTTTAAAGTATAAATCAGGTTAATAACATTGCATTTGGTTTTGAATCTCTTCACACATATTTTATCAAACATGAATCATAACTCAAATAAGTTTCATGCTCACTTTGACACAATCTGTTGCTGATATTCTGCTCAGAATCTCCATCATATTTTCACCCTCTTCCGCCAAGCTGCTTCTGGTCAGCTGATCTCTATCACGTGACTGGACGAGCCGCGTTCACTTGCAGTAGGAAAAATACTGTCACCCCCCGTCAACCTTCAAGTCACGGGAAATAGAGCGTTGTTCAGTTCCTCTCCGAACAGAGGAGCTGTCTCTTTGCCTTTTGAGACAAAGCGCCGCATGTACCAGTTCAAGTAGTTGCAAACCCGCCCGCAAAAAGAGGAGAGGAGCGTGTTCGTCACCACTTATTTACCAGGGGACGTGTCTTGCATCCTGCTTCTTTTAGTTTCAAGTCTTTTGTTGCGGCTGAAACTCCAGAGATGTGACCGAAAAGATCCAGCCGACAGCAGTCGTCGAGCCCGGCCACGGATGGAAACAAACAGCTGGGTACGTAAAGAGGAATAAGGGGTAACGGGAAGCTGGTTTCCAGGAGGAAGACATGAGTGGAGGCTCGGAGGTTTGTTTTGTTCACAGCTACAATTCAAGTGATGCTAGACAGCAGGCCTCCGTCTGTCCGACTGTCCTGGAAGTAAACAGCGTCTTTTAGGTTCAGTAAAACTGTTATGAAAAAGTCCTGACATCTTTGAAGGGGGTGCGAGGTTTATAGACTTCCTGTAGGTATTTTAGAAATCTTCTTTCCTTTTCTTTTCTTCTCTTTTCTTTCTTTCTTTTTTTTTCTTTATTTGGACTTTGGCAAATTGATGCGTAGTTTCAGTTCAGTTTCTTTAATAGATTGTTCGGGGTTTTTCTGTCAGGTTTGTACATGAAATCTTTGCCCCTCCCTTGTTTGCAAAATAAATCAGACTCAGCTATACTGGATGGAGGATGTGTAAACAGTCATTTTCAAGTGTTCTCACAGATACTCAGCTGGATTTAGTTCAGCACTTTGACTGGGCTATTCTATCGAGTATGCTCTTGCCCTAACTGAAAGTACGTTTGGTGGAAGGGAAATCTCCAGCTTCCCTATTGTTGCTTATGAAAGGAATAGTGTTTTTTCTTAAAGGCCAAAAATGTAACGTTTTATTGTCATCTGGCCTTCTTTTATTTTGTCCCCAACATGGCTTGTCACTTTCTTTTTCAGCAATGCCTTTCTTCTTGCCACTCTTCCTTTAGGACAGGATTTGTGGAATTCGCAACAAATAGTTGTAGTATCAACAGGTTTTTACATCTGAGTTGGGCATCTCTCCTCCAAAGGCTATCCTTGCCTTTAAACATCTTCAGAGCTTAATCTGTAATGTGCCTGCTGTATCTTTTGGCCGTCAGATGTTATTTGCTCACTAATAAACCTCTGAGACCTTCACAGAATGGCTGTAAAACACATCAACTCTATTAATTATATGATTTTGGAGGGACATAAAGGGTACGAAATACAAACATGCCACACTCATTCTATTTTTATCCACAAAATAGATAAGTAAAATACACATATCATTTTCTTTACAATTATGGGCTAACTTGTGCCAAAATCCAGATGAAGTAAATAGAAATTTGTTTTTATAACATGACAAATTGTGGAAAAGTTCAAAAATTACTATTGCAGGGCCCATCCCTACTATTTAAATGTCTATCTATCAAATTATTTTTTTAAAAACTTAGAAATCAAATATTCCTCAGTAAATTTCCAGGTATTATTCTGAAACTGAGGGGAAAAGCATCCATAGTAAATAACATGCATCTAGTTCATAGCTGTTGTAGATGTTAGAGCATCCAGAACAGGTTGGTATACTCTGTAAATGACATAGGGTGTGCTGTTTGATATTGCTGAACCCTAATCCCAATGCAAACAAATGTTTAAGAAGAACAAAGACCCGTTGCTGAACCTTGGATTATGTTGAATCAGAAAAATGAAAGAACTAACCTCAGATTATCCGGAGGCTTTTATCTATCAGCTAGCCTTGACTTCAGATATGTCAGCCTCTGTTATTTAAGGAGAAATACACCAAAATCGTCTTTTGATTCAACCTTTTCCCAATGGCTGTTTATTTTCAGCTTCTACTGATAATAAGCAGGAGAAGCTGTGTATTAGCACCAGTTTTAATAAGTCAGTCTCAGAACTGCACAGATAAACCCAACTGATCTTGTGACCACACTGGCTTCACTTCTCAGAAATCCTCTTTCAGTTCTGCTTTACGTCCAGTAAGCCTGGTTTGCCAAAGATAGAACTCACATCCTTTACTTAGTGCTCAATGGATTAATATGGTTTAATTCTGTCAACAGAACTTCACCTACTGACTTTGACCTGAAACATTTGAAACCCAAACAGTGAGTTGGGGCGAGGAATTGGTTAATAATCATGATGACAGTTTCTCTTGGTGGAGTTTGACAGCATTCATTCTGCTCAGCCAAACTCACAACAATGAAAAAGTCAGAGGAACTTGGTGAAGATCTAAAAAGGAACATTTTACATTAACACAAGCTGGGGAAAGTCTGATACAGCCATTTCTGTGATGATCAGTTCATCCAATTGAACATAAGGGTTACAGTTAGGAAAAGTCTCCTGTTCTGGAATTGACCCCTTCAGCTTGACTAAAATATTTCAACTAACCAAAGTGGAGAATTCAAATTCTTTGTGGACAAAATGTTAATGGTCAGATGACACTAAAATTGACTGATTTGGCAGTGGCCCCCCTTTGGAAGAAGACAAGGTGAGGCCTTAAACCTAAGGACACTTTACCAATTCTCAAGCAAGGTGGTGGAAGCTTCATGCTGTGGGACTGTTTCACTACTAGTTGCATTGCCTCTAGCTCATGGAATATTAAAGAAGGAATACCTCAAATAAACTGCTAAATGGGGAAAAAACAAAACAAACTGTGTTATGTGTGTAACTGGACAACATTATGCTAACATACACCCAAACTTATTCAGTTCTGAGATAAAACCTTTATGGACTTTGTTTAAAAGCTGAGCCAATGCCAAGAAACCTGCCAATGAAATTGAACTTTACCACTTCAACCAAAATGAGCGGTCAAGTATCCAGCCAGAATTATGTCAGAATGTTAGCTATTGCTACATAGCATTAAGTAGGGGTGCAAATTTCTAGGAGATATTTGACCTTATACTTACAGGGATGTATACATGTTTGTTTAAATATATATTCTTAACCACATGGAAAAATCCCTAATTTAATCAAGTTTTTAAAATAGACCTCAAGACATTGTAAATCAAGTTAACTTCAATGCTGTGTTATTTTAGGTTTTAAAATACTACAGGGCTAGTATTTTTACAGTAAAGCATTTTATTGACGGATCCAAAATATTCCAAAGTTTAAACATTAAGCTGTGCTGCGAATTGGGGCAGTGGAGACGTTTAAGCCCTCCTTTCCTGTGATCATCACAAACAAGAATTCTCCTTATGTCATCTGTAAATAAAGCAGATGGCATAAGTGAAGGTTAGCAGGTTTGGCCTGTTGCACGGCTGCAGAGAGTTCTGACCTAGATGAGCTTTGGACTTGAAGAAGAAAATGTCATTTGTTCTGCAGCCAAGATGGCAACTAAAGGCATTAGATTCTCATCATATGATATGACTGAAAGAGCTGCTGCTATTCTGTTCATACTGTCACCGCTGCAGGAAAAAACAAAAAAAAACAAAACGACTGCAACCAATTCCCACGTGAGAAACTGAGATTTTTCTGTAAAACGTGAGAAAACGGGAAAAATTAATAAAACTGATGGAATAATTTGAATATAGAAGGGTATTAGAGCTTCTGGGGAAAAAATGAATTCTGACAGTTTTCACAGAATTCTGAAGTTAATCTCAGAATTCAAACTTTGACCTTAGATTTCTAAGAATTCAGAATGTAATCTAAGGATTTAGACTTTAATTCCAGAATTATTTTGTTAAATTACCCTAATCCTCAATTTTATTAGACGGACAGTAGACAGGGGCATCTCAAAAACTTAGAATATTATGAAGTAAAACTCATTTTACAGAGATTGCAAAAAAAAACACATCAATTTTCTCTGAAAATGTGATTAGTATGCAAGATTGATTAAAAATAATTCAATACAAAATGTTATACTATAAAGTATGTATCACAGTACAGAATATGCATTCGATGCTTGATCAAGCCTACTTTAAAAATGAGATCTCATGTTTTAAGGTGGAGGACCTGTATCAAGATGGTTTCCTTGCTTGCTTTTTGTCTCTTTACTGTAGCTGAAACCCGTTTGCCTACATTGTTTTTATTCTAGGAACTGTCTTCCTCTGTTGGATGCAGAAATAAACGAAAACACCTTTTGTTCTAGACGAGGTCATGCTGTCATTGTGCTGAAACAAGGGAAGAAGAAAAGGGGAAATGCATCGTGATGCGGATTGTATCACATCGCAATTGAGGCATAACTTGTTATAACTTTGTGTTGTCTTTCTTTGTGAATATTCTCTGTAGGTGACAATGTTTGTCAGTTATTTAACACGCAACCTTGATTTAGACCAGGTCATTCAAAATATCGGAGAGGATTTTAAACAGATTTATTTGTTCTACGTCCGCAGAAGCACGTCGTTGAGAGAGTTGAGGAAGAAGCCGGAGTTCCACGCGGGAGTGGGGGCCCGGCCGCAGCTCGGGCTGCGTAGATGGAGCGCTTCCACTGGGTGCGACATCGCTGTCGGCAGCTTCTGGCCGTAGACTCGGAGCGAGGCTGGTACTCTCCGCCTGATGGCCTTCTGAGCAAAAGCTCCCCTCAGAGGGTCAGCGGCAGGAGGAGGACAGTGTTGGCCCGCCACGGCCCCCACCAGCAGGAATATGAAGCCGTGTCCCAGAAGTACAAGGGCAACGGCATCCGCACGACGAAATACACTCTGTTGACATTTATCCCTATGAACCTGTTCCAGCAGTTCCACAGGTCAGTAATTCAAGATATTGATATTGGAAAAAAAAGTGGAACCATGTTTTCTCCGATGCTAATATTATCAAGATTTATTGATAATATTCTAAAATGAAATTACTCTATGTATAAAAGGTTTGTGCTAACTGTTGACTGCACAAGCTTGCTCGTACCGTTGTTTTGGCGTACAATTTCCATTTAGCAAATACAGAACACAGGAAGTTGTAAAAATGTAAGCTTGTAGAGTTTAAAGGTAGCATAAAACATGTAATTTGATAAAGCAGTTACTGTAAATGAAGGAAAAACGGCAAAACAATTTATGATCTAGATGAGATAAGCTTGGAAGCTGCACTGGAAGGTCTGTCTGAACTACTTCGGTAAGAACTTATTCTGGGATCTGAACAGATAATTAGCTGTGTCAGAAAGTTAGAAATCCAACCTTGGATTTGATTTCTGAATTGAGATCCTCACCTTATCTCTGAGGTGAATTCAGTCAACCTATGGAAAATCTTTTTTTTTTTTAATCTGTATAATATTCTTTCTGTTATGATCCACATCTTATGACCGTACTTGCGGGTTAAAATGTAGACTAAACAGAAATTTCAGAACATTTTGTCTCAGATCCTTCTTTATCAAGACAGCTCAGAGAAATGTTATCCAGCAATCCATCTCCTGTCCCATCATGCCAACATCTCCTGTCCCATCATGCCAACAATCAGGATTAAGACACCAAAATACTTAGTTCTCCACACAGCCATTCCAGAACCAACGTAGAAGAAGCATTACACACTTGACTTAAGGAGACTTTAAGTTATGTACAAACCCACAGTTAACCCTTAAAAAGCTAGGTGACTGCTTAAAGAAGGAGACTTAGGAAGGGAAACGTATCTCCAGTCTGACCTGAGAATGCCTTGTGAACCGGCAGGAGGAGCTGGAGTGTCACTGCAGCTCAGGATGACCCGAACTCCTTCCTAGAAACTGAAAGTTTCACAGATCTGTGTTCTTAAGGTAAACTTGGACTTTGTCAGAAAGGGGAAAAAGTGTTTGTGAACAGCATTTCCAAGTTCTCCCGCATATTCTCGGTTGGATTTGGGTCTGAACTTTCACTAGGCACAGGAAAATGCTTTGATCTCTTGAATGTTGAAGAGTGTTGTCTTGAAAGATGAACCTCTGCCCCAGTCTTATGTCTTTTAATCTCTTAAAATCTTACTTTCCAGGATTGCATTCCATTTAACTTCACTCATCTTCCCAGTTTTGAATGTAGGCCAAAAATGCAGTTATGAACACCTTCCTGTGTGATCATGTCCCAGAAGGTTTGTGGTTGTATCATACCATGTCTGTTTTCAGAAGATGGCTCTGGAAGAAGAAAGCTTGTAATATTGTTTTTAACCTAACTATGCTTTAAACCTCTCCACCACTGTCTCTCCATTGTGTGCTATATTCCTAGGTCTTTGAGATCCTGATTGTTAAATAATGATCTCTAACAAAGCTCTGAGGCCTTCACAGACTGTTGGATTTATACTGTGATTAAATTACACACAGTTGGACTGCATTTACTAATTAGGTGACTTCCTAAGGGAATTTGCTGTACTGGGTTTTGTTGAGGGCATCAGAGTAATGATTTCATTGAGATGCACACCACACTTTTCAGATTTGTTTTTGTAAAGTACATTTCTGTCATTTAGTTCTAATATTTTTTTTTTCTATTTGATAACGTTGTGATGTTAACAACAATTTGTGGTTGTAATGGGTAAAATGGCTTGCAGTTTTGCCACAATAACATTTATCATATGATACGACTCAGCTGTCACAGCCCTACAAATTCAAATAGTGCTCTTGAAAACATGGATTTGTAAAAAGGTTCTTCAGGACAACAAACCATAGGGTTTAGTGAATTTGTATCATTAATTTGTATCATTAAACTGCATACACTAGCTGCATTTAATTATATTTTCAAAATTATCAATATTTATTGATACTCCCATTGAATAAACAGCCGAGAAAAGAGCATAAATAACAATCGACAACACAGACAATTTTACGGTTTTCTATAAATTGGAATTTGTTGTGACAATGATAAATCAAAATTCTTACCATGACAAGAAATTGATCATGATAAACAAATGTTCTCCTTGATGGTCCCACTGACTACACAATCCTTGAAGATAACATGTTCCTTTGGTCTCCACAGGGCGGCCAACCTTTACTTCCTGTTCTTGGCGTTGCTTAACTGGGTTCCGGTGGTGGAGGCCTTTGAGAAGGAGATCACAATGGTCCCTCTGCTGGTGGTTCTCACGGTCATCGCCATCAAAGATGCACTGGAGGACTACAGACGGTACTTGTTCGACAAGAAGGTCAACAACAACTTGGTGCGCGTGTTCTGCGGGTGAGTTTACCCAAACTCAAATCTTCTATTTCCCTCCATCCAAAGCATTTGCAGTTTAGAAATGCTGCAGATGAATGAGCCTGTGTTATTTCAAGCGGAAGTTTAAAGTAACATGGTTTAAATGAAAGGGAAACGACTGAATTAAAACATGAGCCGAAATTGAAATTAGTTTGTTTCATTTTGATGTTCAACAGAGCAAATAAAATAAAATAAAATGGTGGTTCAAACAAATCTACAACAGGAACTTTAAGATCTTAGGTGAATGTTTGCTGTCTGACAATGTTTGGGGAACATGCACACATACTTTGTGCATGTGATTAATGAAATGGCTGAATATATGCACTTGAAAAGATCAACTTTTCACACTTTTCAAGTGCATATGCTCTGTTAGGACCATATGGAGCAATCAAATCCCTGATGTTTTATGGAACTTTATGGTTAATGACTTCATATGTAAGAAAGAGAATTTTAAATTCTTTTCTCAAATGAAAAAGAAGCCAATAAAGAGAAGCTGAAACTAGAGTAATTTAATCTCTCCTTTTACGGTATTATTTTTAACTTCCAACACAACACTACTTGAAATAGTTTATCTGGATCTGAATTTTACAGAGATTAAAAAAGGAAGTTCTGGAAACTCACAAAGTTCAATGTCATAAGATCAAGGTTCCTTACTTTAATACTGAAAGACATGTTAATGCCATCTAGAGTTTTTTTCTTTTTTTCAGATACTGCCGTGTCTGAATTTAGCAGCAAAAAATGTAAATTCATCCAGGGTTTTATGCCACCAAGAAGATAAGCCTGGTTTTATATTGCAAATTTAATTACAGTTCTTGATAATATTTGCTAAATTTGGTGTGACGAACCTTTTATTGTACTGATGTATTACTTTTTGAGGTGAAATACAGGAAAAATACAGGATGCACCTGCAGCACTCTTGGAAGTAGTTTGTCATATTTGCCTGAAGTTTCACCCATTTTATAAAATAAGAAAAGTTTTTTGGTTGTATTCTTACTGTGTGTGTATTTTTTCTGCTCCAGAGATATTAGAATTTAATCAAAGATTATGGATTGGTTTATGTGGTTGACAAAGGCTGTAGCTTCATTACTTTAGGTCTGGACAACATATCCCACAATTTCACAGCTCAGTGCTGAGAGATGTTTCTAATAGTCTGTAAGATTAAGCCAGAAAAGCACTTAAGCAGTCTGTGAGAGCTTGCTTATGGTTTCAATTAGTTTTAAGTAGTTTTCACCACAACATGCAGTTTGCACTATCTACCACCTTGTTACAATAAATGAAACTGCTCTTGGCTGAATGGGCAGTATGGCTAATCCAATTTGCTAATAGAGTTTACAGTCTCACCATGTATAATTTTATATGAGAAAAAGTCTAGAAAAACTAATATTGCTGGTATGAAATGCTGGAGCTTGAGTTGCTTTAAATCTGATTTAATAATTATATTTATGTATTTTTTTCTGCAAATTGATTTCAATATGACTTCTGTTTGCTTGAGGTAAGTTACCAAATAGCAAGGTATGTCCTGGGACTCAGCACATACGTTATACTTGCCACAGCACATGAAATTGTTGACCATTTTTTTCTGACAACTTTTAAGAAGAACTCGACACTATAAGTGCTATCACTGGAAATTCAAGTGACGTCAAAGTAACTTTTTTTACAACCTCTGTGCATGCATCTTGAACAATCTAATCTTTTTTAATGAGAGAGTGCAATTTGGGTATCAGCATGATTTCCCTGGACTCCTAATTTAAGGTAATGTTGCAATATCTGTTGTGCATTGAGGGTGTCTACAAAACTGCTTTTATTCTCTCTGGACTGCTTTTCTTGAGAAGTTCTCTTGGTGGGGGTGAAAAGTGGACTCAAGGAAGGTTAGGGTAAGGATTCAAGGAAGTAGGAAAGGATCCAGATGGGCAAGATCTGGATCTTGCTTGTTCAGTTTTAAAGAAAGAAAATACTTACAAAGTGGTCCTTAAGCATACCTTTATCCCCATCTAAGCTCCTGGAAGTTAGTTTTCCTTTTTATCTCTATGTTGATCAGGAAGTCACAGTTGATCTACAGCTTTGTATTTAATGAAAGCCATTTCTGTAGATCTGCACCTCTGATCTTTGATAAGTTTCTTCAAAGTAATTGGAAGCACGTGGCCTTTTCAGCTGCTTGACACTCCCTGTTTGTTACATTTGGTTGCATTATCCACCAGTCTTCGGAGGTGGCTGTAAAAGTTGAACCTTGGTCTTGCTCTGTGGAGGAGTGGCATCGAAGCGCGTCATTCATGCCAGTAACTCTTCCAATCCAACCTTTTCCCGGTGTTTCTGTGCTTCAGCAGGATGTGGTGGACAGACCAAAATAATCTGATCCGGATAAAGGAAGAACAAATTCTAGATGATAACTACTCCTTTGATAGAACATTGAGAACAAGAGGGTAGGATTTCAGAATCACAGACCTCTAGGTTGGATTTTACTGCCGCAGTAGACCAATGTATAGCTTGGAGCGGCCGACTGGGACATACAAGGAACACCTGAAGAAGAGGAGGACCGTAGTACCTTCCTTCACTGAAGATGAGGAGCTGAAGCAACTTCTAAAGTTATACCAAAGCAACAGGATCCGGACCACAAAGTATTCCTTCCTGTCCTTCCTTCCCAAGAATCTGTTTGAGCAGCTCCATCGGTTTGCCAATATTTACTTTATCTTCCTTGCTGCCTTAAACTTTATCCCGATTGTGGAGGCCTTTCAGCCAGAGGTTTCACTGATTCCCATTGTACTGGTGCTGTCGGTCACAGCCGTTAAGGACATCTTTGAGGACCACCGCAGGTTTAAATCGGATCGCTTTATCAACAATCTCCTCTGTCAAGTCTACTGCAGGTTTGTCCTCTTTCAAACTTTAACAGATTTCCTCGAATTGGAAGTAAGAATCTCCCCCCTTTTACTTACCAAAACTTCTCTCCAAAAGTTAAAGACTAACTCTTCTGGCTTGAAAAGTTCTAGAAGGTAATGACAAAAAATGTTTGTTTCTTAGCACAGTTAGTGCTATAAACTTGGTTTATTTTTAACAAAGATAGCCAACAGTCCTCCACTAACCTAGAGAACAAAGGTACTAAAACTAGTTTGATCTTTTAGAGCAGGGGTCCCCAAACTACGGCCCGCGGGCCGGATCCGGCCCGCCACGTCATTTGGTCCGGCCCCCTGGAAAAAGTTTGGGGACCCCTGTTTTAGAGAGTCCAAATAAGCTGAGCTTGAATTTAAATGTTCACAGGATGTTGATGTCTTTGATGCCAATTGAATTTGTTCTAGAAATGAAAGTATTGAAAACTAAAACTTTTTCAGCTGTTTTAGTTTTGACTCTTCTACGAAGAACAAATATACCAGAAAATAAAAGGTAAGGTTGTAGTTGGACTTCGACTTAGCTATTTGTAGTACGGTCTAAAATTAATCAGACAAACAAAACAGGAAACCCTAACAGTGAATTATGAAATCCTTAGAGAAATAGATGGACCTGGACTCATTCAGTAGCAAAGTCATGCATAAATTTTTCTACTCATGATCGAAGTGCGAGCTCCTAATTTATAAAAGAATTATAGAAATAAATGACTGCTTGGAATAAAAAATGGAATAAACTATTGAATAAAAATGGAAAGTACCACAGCTATTGAGCACTTTCAAATGTATTTAGGTCCTAAGACAGTATGACTTTATTTGACCTTAAAAGTAAAATACAATTCATTTCATCCTTTTTTTTTAATAAATACACACAGCAGGACTTTGTTTTGTAAGTTGCAAGCTTTATGTTGTTTCACTGATAAAACCGGGTGTCACCAGCATCAACGTGGAAGTGAATATTAAATTTGCTGATAAGAGCAAAGTGGGAGCATGCAGAGAGAAATGTTTTCCAGGCCTTGAACTCTGAGGATCCACATAATTACCTTTTAAGCAAGAGGGAAACTCTGTGTCAAAGCAGAAAATAAAACTATCTTAAAATATTTGTTCAATGCAGTAAACAAGCCGTATTCATTGTGGACCGTCTTGATAAAGGCCCAAATGAATGGGGCTTGACCTGAGACCTATTTCTCCAGTCTGTCATGGTAAATAAGTAGTTCAGCTGGATGGTGAAGTTCTGGATTTACTGGTCTTTCTGCGTTCCGACTCTCACCTGTGGTCATAAGGACTGAAAGAACAAGATCCCAGATCCAAGACCCTGAAAGTAACTTAATCTGTGGACTGCCTGGACAGTTTAGGGAATAGATGAAAAACTCCATCGTCTGGGGAATATGCAGAGTAAACCAACTGCTTATCCACATTAAAATTAGTTGTAGAAGTTGGTTCATCTGACTTTTAGACCAAAGATAACTTTAGAGTTTTTGTAAGGCACATTCTGCTGGGACTCAGTGGAAGAACAGAACTATGCTGCCAAATATATTCCCTCAACCATTTAGATGCTTGAATTGAAGTGTTTCAATCACTTCCATTGAAACAGGTGTATGAATCCAGTGACATGGCTTTTTCTAAGAACATTTGTAAAAGAATGCATTGTGCATTAAGTGATTACTTTCTGTAGTCAATAGCTACAGACCTCCTGACTATACAGCACTAAAATACATTCTCTGCAGTGACGGAGCCTTCTCAGTTTGACAATACGATGGACATTTCTAGCTTTGGGTTAACAATGCAGCTTGGATCCATTTTTAATGTATTGACATGTATTTTTTCAACGTGCTTAGAAGTATTTTATAGTTGCATGCTTTTAACTTTTTGAGAACTGTTTTGGAATGGTCCCTTCGTCTTCTTCCTCTTCTTAAGGATATTTATAAGCAAGTTTAGTGGGGAAGAACTTGAATAGGATGCTCAGGGTGTTGGCTTCAGATTTATAGGACTTCTTTAGAATTAAGTAGAGTGGAGACTGGAAAAGACTTTTTTTTTTTTTTTTTTTTGTCCAACATCAGTGTCTGACCTTACTAATGCATTCCTGTAAATGCACTCCTAAATCTTATGTTTCTTAGTAGAGTTAAAGCTGTTGTAGTAGTGTGTGAGGTAAACAATTTCAGTTAATCCATAAAGTGCAGGTGAAACTGTTGATCGTAATCAATTATTGATCAGTGTTTAGTATGTTTATTGGTCTTGCAGTAAACAAGAACATCCAGGTCAGTGTATTTAAAGTGTCATAAACAGGCATAACATGAGCAAACATGCACTTTGAACAGACTTACAGTCTGTCCTTCGGTTGCAATGCATATGGCCGGCATGTCAAAGAAGACCTGGAAGTTTATTATCCTTACAAGATGTCTGAAGAAATCCGGGGAATGTCCAGTCAGAGCTGGACTTCCATCAGTCTGTTTTTCTAAATGTTGTTTTTGTGTTCAGTGACAGATATGTCATTGATTATTAACAAGAAGTTATCGCTGAATAACTTTGAACATCTTATCTCCACACTAAATGGTATCTGTGCGATAACAGTCTATCATCCGGCTGTGCTATTGCCTGGAAACTGTGTCAGAGAGCAAGTATAAAAATGCTCATTGATAGACAGCAACAAATTCCTTAATAAATTGTCATTACCCAGCTTATCCAGTGTGATGTTTTATAACTCTTGTTTAATTCCTAATGTACATCTAGACTGTGATGTACATGTATAGAGTTAAGCTTACGGGCGTGGTTGGTTGTATTCATAACATTATATGGAAAACAAACAGATAAAATCAGGATGATAACCTCATTCAGCTGATGGTGATGATATGTTCTTGTTTTGTTAGTCACAGGAATTGTGCACTTTCCAGTCATGAGTTCAATATGAACTTCTTTGCGTATCAAACCATTCTAGAATCAAATGTGAGTTCATCCATTGAACAGCTGAAACTCGTCCAAGCAAAATGGGGAACGAAAAGAAAATAAAGCAAAATCAACAACAAGACACAATGTGTTCCAATGTGTCATAAAATCATTGTACGGAAGTGAATGTCAGAAAATTTCAATCGACTGAAGCAACGCTGGGAAGAAGAATAGGCAGAGACAGCCAAAATACCCCATAACAATGGGTTAGGCTTTAAAGGCAACAGAAAAATGAGCTTTTGAGTCTCTGCTTTTGTGTTTTAGGTTAGTTTTGTGAAGTTGTGACAAAGGGCAATATGTCTTGTTGTTGTTCTGAGGTTGTATTATCATAGATATTTTTCTTCTGTTGGATGAGAGCATTTCTTTTCTAATATTTTAAAATGAGAATAAACATGTCACACATTTCTTAAATGTCTTTTTTTCTTTGTTTTACCACAGCAAGCAGAAGTCCTACATTGACCGGTGCTGGAGTGAAGTGCGAGTCGGAGACTTTGTCCGTTTGTCTTGTAATGAAATCATCCCAGCTGACCTGCTGCTGCTGTACTCCTCTGACCCCCGTGGGGTCTGTTACATTGAAACTGCAAACCTGGATGGAGAGACCAACCTGAAACAAAGGCAGGTTGTGTCAGACAGTTCTCTAGAGGTAACAACCTATTTTAACTTAATCTGTTATAGATGACTTTACTTTGAGGGGTTGTTGGTGGCAGGTTGGTTTTTAATAGTCCAAAAACTGTTAAAAGGAAATTCTTCCTTAATGAAAGTGTTCAGAGAAGATAATTATTTTGACTATACAGGGATGATAAGCTGAAAGTTCTGAGTTAGTTTGCTCAGAAAACCAAAAACATAAATTGAATGGCACTTCTGACATCAGGGAACAGAAATTAAAGTTGGTAGACATTACAAGATCTTTAATTGTGGTTAAGTCTGAAAGCTGTGGCTTTTTTGTAGTCAGCCTCTCTTCTGGACTAAATACATTGTACAACCACCTTTTATTGCAGTTACAGCTGCAAGTCTTACTTTGTGTCTTGACATCTTTAAATATGCAGCAAATACATTTTTGGTCCTTTTATTTTTTGGCAAAATACCTCAGTCTCAGTTGGATTGCACATAAAGCGTCTATAAAAACACATAGGTATTTCAGTTGGATTAAGGTCTGGTTGTATGCTTAGGTTTGCATGTTTTGCTGGAAGGTGGACTTCTGTCGCAGTTTCAAGTCTTGTGCTGCCTTCAGGATTGCCCTCTATTTTGCTCCATGCATCTTCTCCTTAACTCAGTCTGATTTCCTAGTCCTTGCTGGTGAAAAGCATTCCCGTAGCACTGTGCTGTCACCACTATGCCTCATGAGGATGTCACATTCAGGGTAATTTGCGGTGTAAATTCTCCACCACACATGCCATTATAAGACTAACAGGTCAGACAAGGAATGCTTGCGGGAGACGGTGTTGGAGGTTTCAGCAGAAATGTGATAGCAGTGATACATTCCTGTTTTTTTTTTATTTTTTTATTTTTTAATCTTAAGTACAGTTCATTTCTCTGTCATCTTCTGTTGCTGTTAGTTTCTCTACATGACGTGAGGTTTTTACATAATTTTTAACACATGGGGGTTTTCCTTCATTTTCACTTTTATCTGTGTCACAATAAATGGTATTTTAATTGCAAGCAACACTAATTTATTTGTAATTTTCAGCAACAGGCAATTCAAAGTGCTTTGCATAATAACATAAAGCAACAAACGGAAAACATTGCATCGCACTGCCACAATAAAGACATTAAAAAAAGGACTACAGACTATAATTATTAATGCTCCTGTTCTTATAAATTGGAGGCAGCCCAAATCAAAGGAATTTTTAGCCATGATTTAAAAGAACTTATCGTTTCAGCATCTTTGCAGCTTTCTGCAAGCTTATTCCAGATTGGTGGAGCATAAAAACTCAATACTGCTTCTCCATGTTTGGTTCTGAGTCTGGGGACACAGAATAGATTTGACACTTTGATTTGTTCTGTGTATCTAGCCAACGGTTGAATATGTTCATAGTCACCTGGTGACATTGTAATAAAGACCTGCATATCATCTGCATGATTAAATGCTAGTTTTAGCAATTAGTCTCTCTCTCTCTTTTTTTTATAAAAATCATTTGTTGTTGCTTTCATCCCTGTCATGCTGAGCCTTTGTGTATAGTTGATATAACTCTGTCACACATTTTTGTTTTTTCCTGAAATTACTATTTCCATTCCTTATATGCAGGTTGATATATTTACAGCACATGAAAAATATCTGCACCCAGACTAAAACAGTAAAACCTGAAATTTTAAAGGGATTTCAAGGAAACAGAATAAAGAAATTTATACAAATAGAAATTGCAATGTCTTTAGCAAAGGCATTTTGAATGGGAGTCAGTGTCACTTGAAATCATGTAGAGCCAAAAACTGTATTTCTAGAGTAAAGCAACAGTTTATGTGACAGTTCATGTGACCCATATGTGGTTGCTTTACAGTAAACATGGGCTCCTAGATTAGACTACTTTCTATACAGGCTGTTGGATTTTTTTTTTTTGCTACTACAGGGCTAAATTTAAAAAAGTAAAACCGAAAGCCAAACTGTGGGACATGTTCTCAGTTTGCTGGATTTATTTTTTTTTTTTGATCTTATATAATATCAGAAACTAACTTTGGGATTTTATTAACTGTAAGACAGTCAGCATAAGAACATGCAGCAAAGAAGAAACTAATATTGTTGCAATTATTTGTATTTTCTTAGATAAGCTGATGGTTATCTAAGAAAACCATCAGCTTTTCTTAGATAGCTGATCTATCTAAGATCAGCTATCTAATCTTAGCTGATGTGCAAACACCAGAGGTGTTTGCACAAAGGTTCTTTGCAAACACCATCTAGTGGTCATTGGGGGTGTTGCTCTAAAAGGCTTGCTCTCTTCCCACACAGGAAGATTATATACAACCTACTAACGTAAACTTCAATTTGTATTTTTACTAACATTATTTTAGTCAGTAATAAACATTTGGATTGGATAAATTTTAAATTCTTACATATCAGGCCTCAGATTGAAACTGCCTCTCAATCACTTTGTGTTTTATTTTCTGCTTCTGCGGGTCAGACATGAACTATAGCAACCTCTGATGTGCTTATCTTATAGGGCTCAGACTTCACACCGGAAAGCTTCCACAGTCGCATCGAGTGTGAGAACCCCAACAATGACCTCAATAGGTTCAAAGGTTACATGTGGGTCTGATTTTTATTTTTTATTTTGGAGGGTTTGGAAGGGATCTGGCAGGTACTATAAACTTTATCATCGTGTCTATGTGTTTTATTTTGCTTACAGCGAGCAATCGAGTGAGGCTCGGGTGGGCCTTCACAGCAGCAACCTTCTTCTGAGGAGCTGCACCATCCGCAACACTGAGACGGTGGTCGGCATCGTGGTTTACGCTGGTGAGATCACCGCATCCCTAAAAACAGCCTCTTTAACTTGTTCCCATTTAGTGACTTTGAAAGACTTTTTTGTGACAGTCCAACACAGGTAGTACAGTATTGACCTAGTGGTACATAATTGTAAACTGAACATTTCTAAAATTTGGAAAGTGTGGCAAGCATTTATTATTCAACCCCCCTGAGCGTGGAGACCTATGTTCTGTTTGTGTTAGGGATATATTTCATTGCAAAAAGAGTACTTCCTACAGCCATGAATCAGAATTAATGTAGTTTTCACAGCTTCTGACAACGTGATTATGTGCTACACTCTACCTGCTCTGTGGACTGTAAAGGATTACTGTTTGTTCTGAGAAATTCTTGACTAAATACTTACTCCACTATGACTAAAGAGGTTAAACCAAAGAATGGCTCCTGCAACTCTGAATGCAGTGTACAGTCTAAACATGACAGAGGTCACTCAGTCATGTCCTCTTTGCTGTAACCAGGCTGTTTTCAGGTCTGCTAAAGATGCCTGAATACAGAAAACCTTGTGTTGGTTGGATTTTCTGTCTCAAGTTATCAGTGTCTTAAATCATCGTGGAAGAATGCAGATTACTCTTTTCACCAGTGTTGCTCATGGAGGTAAAACATTCCTTTCTTCAGGTCCTGCAAGTCTTTTAAACAGAACTTTTACAGAGCCAGTACAACAAACTGATACTGCAGATGACTCAGTTTGGGCCAAGTTTCCACTGTCAGACATATTCCTCTGGAGTAGTGTATGGTCAATACATTGATTGCATGGTGCCCTGGTCATGTGGTTCTAAAAACCAAGACCACATCATCAACCCACCATTGCTTAGCACCTGGTATCAGGTGTGTGGTTAACTCCAAGTATAATGCTGCGCATTATATACAGGCATTTTTACTTTGATCTCATCTGTCTAAAGGACATTGTTCCATAAGTCTCAGGGTTCATTCCAGTGCAGCCAAAGGACTTTTTGTCACTATCCTGACATATTAATTCAAAAATACCCTTGCCTTTCTGCTTAACATTCAGAATTGCAGAGAACCAAATTTTCTGCTTTCTCTTTGTGTGACTCAGGTCATGAGACCAAGGCCATGATGAACAACAGCGGGCCGAGGTACAAGCGCAGCCAGCTAGAGAAGCGTCTGAACACAGACGTCCTATGGTGTGTTGCCCTCCTCATCGTCATGTGTCTGACTGCAGCTGTAGGTGCGTAGCAACACGCAAAACACAACACACACTGAGAACAGTGGGTTCTGATTTCAGATTAACTGATATTAGTTTCTTCAGCTATTGTCCTTTAGTGTGACGAGCTGCTCTGGGTTTTCTTTTTGCATTTTCAGGTCATGGCCTCTGGACGAAGAACTTTAGACATTCAGTGTTTCAGGTCGATGGGGAGATCTTTCCAGCCTTGGCTGGGTTCTACGTGTTCTGGACTATGATCATCGTACTCCAGGTGCGCCCAGAATGTTTATTTTAACTATCATCGACCCGTTTCAGGATAATCAGATACGCATTAGAACATTTTAAACGGTTCTAATTAAACTTAATGAATGTTATTCTTTTTCAGATCAAAAATATTTTACACATATTTGGCACCAATAAATGAATAAAAACTGCTGCCAGTTTAAGTTTTTAAAGGTCAGACTTCTATTAGAAAAGTTAATAACTGAGTACATGCTGAATGTCTGGGGGTGTTTTTGATAGACTGCTCTTTATTGCATTGTGCAAGGGAGATAACGATGCGGCTGCTCTGATTGTTATTGGAAATAATCTTCTGAGAACTCTGCCAAAAGGTAACTAGAGGTACAATCTTGGACCTAAACAAAGGGAGGAGTGTCAGAGCAGTTATTGATCTTCTGACAGAGCAGTGTTTGGTAGCAGAAGGACCATCTCTGTTCCCTTGCAGTTTGGCTGACAGTCATGGAAATTGTGATTGTCAAGTCTTAATGATTTGTTTTAACCACCTGGGGAAGGCTTGTGACTGCACAAAACACTCTTTTTAGGTAGTTCTTGGAGAAGAGTAAGTGCTGGCATTGCTTTCACAGGCTCTCTTGATCCATGTATGGCAAAAAGTGTATTTATTTTATTTTTTCCAGTGATGGTTGAACAAAGTCTGAAGGTAGAGTTGTGAATATGGTACCTTTTTAGAAACTTCATGGTTTCATCAGCTTTTTGTAGAGGATGTGGAGTTCTTTGGCTTCTTCTGCTTTGGCCCCTGAATCATCTCACACCTGAGATTACATTGAAGAATACAGGAGAACAGTTACCTCTTCTCAGTCTGAGGAAATAGTTTTTAACTGAACTGGGGACTCGTATACAACGTGGAAGCAGAATCCCTCCATTTTTCGATTGATTTTGGTCTTGGACCAGTCAACCAAATCTATCAATTACAATCAACTGTAATTCCAATTACATGAACTGTGTTCATTAAAGACTCAAAACTGCTTTGGATAGCCACATGATGTCAGGTTAGAAAAATCATTTTTCCTTTAACATTCATCATGTTTTTCTGTCCAACAGGTGCTGATTCCCATTTCCCTTTATGTGTCCATTGAGATCGTGAAGCTGGGTCAAATCTACTTCATCCATAATGACTTGGACTTTTACAACGAACAGTTAGACTCCAGAATTCAGTGCCGGGCCCTCAATATTACAGAGGACCTGGGTCAGATCCAGTACTTGTTCTCGGACAAGACGGGAACACTGACAGAAAACAAGATGGTGTTCCGTCGATGCAGCATTTTCGGGGTGGAATACCCTCACGTGGAAAATGGTGAGATCTCTGGAATGTCTTTGCCACCTGTTGGTGAAAGATTGTTACTGCAGTGAGACATGCAGTTGTGCTAGAAAAGTTGTCTGTTTTGCTGACCTTTGTTTCTGTGTCTCAGCTCGGAGGCTGGAGGTGTACGAGGCAGAACAGAACGAGGCAGCCGGACACACTGTGACTCTGAAGTCAGCCTGCAGTGGGAAATCTCTGAGTTGTCGCTCCCTGAGCTGCAACCGTAGCTCTGTGTCTCTGCACACGCTCACTGCCGAGTCACCTGAGGAGGAGGACCAGCTGTCCAATCATGCTGCGGCGAGGACCGGTGCCTTCTGCAGCCGCATGGTCAGACTCTTGATCGTACCATTCTGAGTTCATGATGTTTCCCAGCTCAGACGGGAGGATTTCATCTCTGGGTTCTTGTCATATGCTGATTTATTTCACAATGAGATCCTACACACTACAACCCAAATGTTTTGAAGCAACATTGAATTGCTGTACCAGGAAGGATAAGCTTCACTGTTATCCTTGGAAACAAAATAGACATAATTAATATATAATTATCCTTAACATATGCTAGGATTGTTTTTTCTTAAACTTTACTTTTTCATAATAAAGTTATTTGGCTTTAACAGCAGAATGTCTTGTATACAATGATCAAATTGTGGTTTCCTCTTGCACTTTTGTTCTGACCCTAATAATCTAAACTATAAAATTAAGTCATTCATTCAATAATTATCAAAAGCATCAAGATGTAAATAAAGGTAAATTGATTAAATCAGTGCAGATCCATGAAAAATAAAACAAAATCAGAATTCTCCATTTACGGTTGCGAAACTGCTTCTTCTTCCTTAATAAGCATTGAACTGTCATGGTAACCATCATGGTTACTGTTTTGGTAATTATCAATCATGTAGTTATTCATTAACCTGAAAAGTTTAGTAAGAAGTCTTTCTGGGCTGAAGAATGTAAAGGGCTGTAAAAAAAATATTAACAGGAAATTTCAAAATAAAGCTCACAAATAGCCTTCAAAAACAAAGATGAGATGTGCTGGAGGTATGGTGGATTAGTTGATGTTTATTCGTATTAACATCTGTAAGAATTAGTTTCAGGTGTGTTGTTAGAATACTGAAATATTACAAAACTTCTGAAATGTCCTTTTCAAGTGTCAATTTATTTTATATACATATTTTCTTAATTTCAGTTGCAAAGCAATAGATTTGCTACTTGGATGACACAAGATGCTAACGTAGCCCCTGCTGGGTTTTTGCTCAGGCGAAAGACGTGGTCCCGGACCCTGAGTTGGTGAGGAAACTGAACAGTCTTTGCTCCTCCACTCTGCGACTCAGAGACAGCTCCACTGAGAGCCTGTCCAGCCTGGAGCTCACTTACATCACCGACTTCTTTCTGGCTCTGGCCATTTGTAACAGTGTGGTGGTGTCTTCACCTAGCCAGCCCCGCCATGTAGTGAGTAGAAACTGTCCTGATTAAAGGTTTGGATCTTTTAAGAGTAATGACTAAATATTCTGTATTCCTTACAGGTTCCAGAAGCCCAAACACCTCTGAAGTCTCTGGAGGAAATTAAGTTGATGTTTCAACGCCTCAACTTCTATTCATTCTCCACTCCCCAAATCAAAGGCAGCCCTCGCAGTTTCACCAGCAAGTTGTTCAATCGTGGGAAGACTGGCTCCTTCAACTTCAGCACCCCTCCCAGCAACAGCATTGATGGGTCTAATCTGGCTCTGGACACCAGCCAAGAAACTTACACACTGAAGAGTAAAGTGGACTTTCCCGATAGGGGGGACGGGGAGGATTCTGCAGCGAGGTGGAGCTCGGAGGATCTGGAGAACTTAAGGGACTTAAAAGGAGATGGTGACGGGGCCAAGCAGAACGTGGACCTTGACAGAGACTTTCAGTCAGACGAGGACAGTGATGATGAGCTGCTGTACGAGGCGGAGAGTCCTGACGAGGCGGCTCTGGTCCACGCAGCCCGGGCGTACCACTGCACCCTGAGGGGCCGCTCGGCCGAGAGCCTGCTAGTGGAACTGCCAGGACTCGGCTCTCTGGTTGTGCAGCTGCTCCACATCCTGCCCTTTGACTCCAACAGGAAGAGGATGTCTGTGGTGGTCCGCCACCCACTGACAGGACAGGTGGTGGTGTACACTAAGGGAGCAGACTCTGTCATCATGGACTTGGCTGAAAAACAGAGAGGTAGATAAAGACTGAAGAGACGGCCGAGAAAGATTCTGGTTAGAGTTACTTTATGAGCCCCATAAGGACTGCCTGCAAATGATGTCCAGTACATGGACCTACTTTAAAGCAGACCGATGTTTCTGCTTTTACTCTTTTCACTAATTATCATAAAAACTGAAGCTTGGGTTTTAATCAGCTGTGAGACATAATTCTAATCTAAAACCCCTAGAAAAAAACATCACACTATTAAATATATATATATAAGTTCCACTTTTGTAGCTGAATTCCAGAAACACATCGACTTTTCAGTTTCCTCTTCTTCTTTACTGTGTACACTTTTGTTTCCAGGTTCAGAACAGGCTCAGGAGATCTACAAACACATCAGGCAGCAGACCCAAAAACACCTGGATATGTACGCCAGAGAAGGCCTCCGCACACTCTGCATCGCTAAAAAGGTGACGTCCTAATTGAAGGATAATGATTCTGTCTGATATCAGGTCTGTTGGTAAGACATGTGATGTTCTTTTATGACAGAAGAGGCTTCTGATAGCCATCCAAACGATGGCCCCTTTGCTAACTTCATCTTGTTTGCATAAACAGGTTCTGGAGGAAGACGAGTATGAAGTTTGGCTTAAGAGACAGTTGCTGGCAGAGAGCAGCATCGAGAACCAAGAGGAGCTGATGCTAGAGTCGGCTGAGAGGCTGGAGAACGACCTCACTCTTCTGGGTAGGAGACCTGACATTTTGACCTAAGCTGAAGCAAAGCTGCAGCAGAATGATGAGGGGAAATTTTCTCCTTGGTTATCATTGAGCTTATTAAACCTACTTACTCTGTAAAGACTTTGAACATTAATGTTCATATCTTGTAAAAAGTGATTGCTGCAAATAAACAAAGGGCTGCCAGTCTTTACAATTGTCAGGCTGGGATACATTGTGTCATCTTTCCTCATCAAAAGTTTTACGATATAATGACAAGTTTCGTTTGCGTCTTTGTCTGCTTGTGCAGTTGAATGCACAGCACCCACCATATGACCGGCTTTTGTCTGGTTTTTGAACGGCTTTGCAGAAGTGCGCACACAGATTGTTTTGATGTCCATCATGGCTGCTTTCTGAAGAGCATGGCCTTGCGTGCCAAGAGTCAGCAGTTTCTGTTTTCTAAACCTGTGTGTGCGCAGGTTGCACGGGGATCGTGGACAGGCTGCAGGAGGATGTCCCGGAGACAATCGAAGCCCTGCAGGAGGCCGGCATCAAAGTGTGGGTTCTCACCGGAGACAAACAGGAGACGGCCGTCAACATCGCCAATGCCTGCAAACTCCTCCGCTCCAACGACCGACTGCTGACCGCCAACTGTGGAAGCAAGGTCTGGGACTAAACATCTCCTGCTTGGAAGCCCATTTCAGACGTTTAAACATCTACATCACTGTTCTTCTTCTTCTTTTTCCTTCAGGATGCATGTGCAGCCCTGCTTGAGGAGCTTTTAATAGAAGTCCGACATGAAGAAGACGGGGAGGAGTCTTCCTTCCACAGCACCGGCAGCTTCATCCTGGTAATCGACGGCCGAACGCTGGAGTGGGCTCTGCAGGACGAGCTGAAGGCCAGCTTCCTGGAGCTGAGCTGCAAATGTAAGGCGGTCATATGCTGCCGGTCCACGCCGCTCCAGAAGAGCAAGGTGGTCCAACTGATCCGGGACAAGATCGGTGTCATGACGCTGGCTGTGGGTAAGGACACAGATGGGGCAACAAAATATAACTATCAAAACAACAGGAGAAAATTCATCTCGAGATGTTTTTGTTTTTTAAGGTGACGGAGCGAATGATGTGAGCATGATTCAGGTAGCGGACGTCGGAATCGGGATATCTGGTCAGGAGGGGATGCAGGTGAGAGAATGACGGCCGTTCAGCTGCTGCAGCTTTAACAGACACACCATGGCGGCTCTGCCAAAGAGTCTTGAAGAAATGAAACTTTTTTCTATCCTTTGGCTTCACTCCACAGGCTGTGATGTCCAGTGACTTCGCCATATCCAGATTCAAACACCTCAAGAAGCTGCTGCTGGTTCACGGCCACTGGTGTTACCACCGCCTTGCAAACATGATCCTGTACTTTATCTACAAAAATGTGGTAAGAGTTGCTCACCAGCTATGTGAAAAGTAGCTTCATTTCTTTTTTAAATTAACAGTGTCCTCTGCCTACCTAATTATGACACCCTGTCACTGGCTTTTAAAAACTTATCCCGGAAGGGATTTGTAGATTAGAGTCCAAATGCTGCGTCCCTGTGTTTGTGTGCAGATGTACGTGAATCTGCTGTTCTGGTATCAGTTCTTCTGCGGGTTCTCTGGGAGCGTCATGATCAACTCCTGGGTGCTCATCCTCTTCAATCTGGTCTTCACCTCAGTTCCTCCCCTCATCTACGGCATCCTCGACCAAGACATGCCTGCAGACACTCTGATGAAGCTCCCTCAGCTCTACGGAGCTGGGGGCACCACCAAGGTGATCCCATACATCTGAGAAACAGAGAGAGAACAGGAACAGGCAGTTTTAAGATTTGATATTTCTCATAAGCCTACGTGTTTTCCTCTCACTGAAAAACTCAGATTTTTTTAAATTTCAACCAACATAAGATGAAGTTTGATCCATCTACAGTAGATCAGGTTGTTCTTGTGGGAATAAGAATTGTTTGTGTCTCTATTGGTAGTTCCGAAGGTTGTTTTTTTTTTGTAAAATAAAAGATTTTAAAACTTTTCTACCTTCATTGTGACACATTTTCTATAGAATTAAAATGAATAATAACCAAAAAGGCTGCAAGAACCTGGTTGCACAGCCTTAAACTAATACTTTGTTGAGGCCCCTTTTTTACTCAGTTTTAATATTTAGTCTTGCCAACAGATAAGCAACAAATCTTTAGATTGCTCTAATTGTGAGGACATTTCTTGTCCATGGTCTTGTTCAGACCATAGTAAACTTTAATTTTCTACTGTTGAGGCGATTCTATTATTGTTGTGGAGGAAAACTTAAAATACTAGTGACGCTGAAGAATAACATTTCTCCTCATTTTCAGCTTTCTTGCCAGCTCCCTCGAAAAAAAGACTCTAGATTTTAATAAAGTGTTTTATCTGGTTAAATAAAGATTATTATTGGTGACGCCTGAATGTTTTGGGTCAAATTTGATTGATATTAGGAACCCCACAGCATGATGTTGCCAACACTATACTTCAGTGTTGGCATGTTGTTCGTCTCCTGATGTGTTTTTGAAACTGCAGTTCGGTAGTTATTCCTGGCTGAACCCCCTGCAAGATTTTTGGCATATTTTAGTTGTGCTTTGATGCTCTTTTTTTTTTTTTTTTTTCCTAAGAAAAGGCTTGTTGCTACCTTTCTCCTTTGCATTGTCTAGACATGTGTGGAATGTATAAAATTGTTGGACACCCTGAAGCTCCTTCATTGTGGTTGCCAGTTTCCTGGCAGGTTCACAGATCATTTGCAATCTCATCTTTTCATCAGTTTTTTTTAAACACTTTATTTTGGTATTTAAAATGTTCCAGTTTGTTCTCCAGCTATTGCTGGCCGTCTTCACTTTGCCTGATGTAATGGATTTGACTCATACCTTTGTATAAAACATTTTGTTTCGTAAACTTTCATCTTAAAATAAAGCTTAACATACAAATAGTCATATGCAAAGAAACTTATACTGGAGCTGTTCAACTTTCTATACTGTTAATCAGATTTCCTATAAGTGGATTTTAAATGAATCTTCAGTTAAATATTTCAATGACTAATTCAGTTATGCAACTAGAATATTGCAGGATTTCCTTCCTCTATTAAGTTAGGTTTTTTGAGCTGTACTATATCTGTGTCACACTAAAAGTGGAAAAGTTTGGTAATGATTTATCATCCTCTCCTTTAACTTATGCAATGAAACCTGTAATTTTACAGCAGGGAAACATTTTAAAACCACTGTAAATGTGGAGAAAATCGTAACTTAATGGATTTATTATCCAGCTGTCACCTTTCTGTTTTTGTTCATTGTCAACTTTCTGTTTTAGTTGAAGTCATGTGACAGTGTTGACCCACTTAAGAATGAACTCTAGTGCACGTTGTTTGTTTTACATTGACAACAAAATAGACTAACAGATCAGATTTCCTACAGATCTACATTCCAGCCACGTTCTGGATCACCATCCTGGATGCCTTTTACCAAAGCGTTGTTTGCTTCTTTGTCCCTTATTTTGTAAGTTTTCTCTCTAAAACCTTTCATTGGTGAGTTCAACTCAGGTTGCTTCTCACACTTAGGGTTTTCTGGATTTTTTTTTTTTTTTTTTTTTTTCCCCCCCAGGCGCTGGCCGGATCAGATGTCGGAGTGCTGTCATTTGGCTCGCCGATCAACACCTCAGCTCTTCTCATCATCCTGCTGCATCAAGTCATTGAGAGCAACACCCTGGTGAGAGGCTCCACGATAAAAAAACCCAACTCCTCTCTGCTCTCCTCGGGGTCTGTGCAGGAATGTCTCTGCAGACTGTGGATTGAACCGTGTCCTCTTTGTGTGTTGCAGACGTGGATTCACGTGCTGGTGTTGCTGCTCAGTGCCATCCTGTATTTTGTCTTCGTGCTGCTCTATAGTGCCTTCTGCGTGGTTTGCAGCCACCCCACCAACCTGTTCAGGGTCGAAACAGTCCAGATGTCCCAGCCTCTCTTCTACATCATCTGTGCTCTCACTACCTTCACCGCTTTGTTACCAAGGTACTGAGCTTCCAGATGTTTTGAACATCACCTCACGAGCTAATGAGCTACATGGTTCTACATCATCGTTCACGTTATGAGCCAAAAACAAAGCAGCACAGTGATTGACAACCTGAGGAGTGACAGAGAGATCAAAGCAGGGTCAACAAAAATACATGTAACACTGCTGTTGCACAGAATTGTCTTTTACAGGTGTTTAATGGCCAAAACATGTAAGAAAAAAATAAATTTAACAACTTTACATGTATTAAAGACATGTCCATCGAGCTTTAGTGGAGTATTCCTTGCAGGAGGTTCAGTCATGATTTCAGCATTATGTGCTATCTGAAACAGTTAGGTAAATGTCATGTTTGGAGTTAGAAGGCAGGTATAAACATCCCACAGCTTACAGTGAGGGTGATTAAATAAAGATTTTGAACATGCTTTGGGAAATTTAACCGTATTAATCAGGAATAACATTATAACCACCTGCCTAATAAAGTGTCGGTGCACTTTTTGCTCACAAAGCGGCCCTGACCCGTTTCTTAACAACCCCCTGAATGCATGCTTTGGTATCAAGATGTTGGCACAAGATCTATTAGCTTCTGTAAGTTGTGAGAAAAAGAATCAGAAAACAAAAACACTGCAATGCATTCCATTTTCTGACACTTTCAAATCAAAACAAGCCTTAATATCTTCAAAAATCTGAACTGCAGTAGCTCTTCTAGAATCAGAATTAGTTTTGTGATTCTAATGTATTAAGTATGAGAATAGAAATGTTCTCATTTGCTCCTTAATATATCTTTCCCACTAACAGGGTCTATGATGAAGACAGTATGGGATTTGACTTTAATCTGTCAGGGGTCATAATCTTATGCCTGATTGGAGTAAATATGGATTTCATTGTGAGGACCTTTTTCTCATGTCCAGTCACATAATCTTGAAGATTAGGCCATTTTAAGTGTTGAGACAATAGTGCCACCTAGTGAGTCAAAGTTGTCATTTCATGGGGATTTAAAAATTTGCTTTTATCTTTTTTCTAAGGGAAATAATAAACTGTAGGAAAATATATATTTTTCCTTTATTCTACTTAGGAATAGATTAAAAACTCAAACATTGATTCATGTTTCATATTACATACTTCTACATCTTTGATTTCCCACATCAGAGCTTGACTTTTAACATTTTACCCATCATCTGTAAAGCATGAAGACTGTCTATGCAGGCTGCCTTGATCTGGAAAAATCTGGAAAATAAATAGGAAATTTTGATTTGTGATTTGTAGTATGTGTAGAAAGAGTCAGAGAAAATTGATGCTGAGCCTCTCCGTTCTCCCTTTTCTCTTCTGCAGAATGTTGTTCCGGGCTTTGTTCAACAGCCTTCACTCCTCCGCGGCTCTGAGATCAGCTCAAAGGGATGAGGAGGCTGCAGAGCGGTACCGCCGAAGGATGCAGCGCTGGAACTTAAAGCACACTGGCCCCAGCAACCTGCCGGCCTGCGCAGATATTCCCGGACTGGAGCCCAGCGGGGACGAAATGGTGTCCTGACCCCACTTCAGCAGACAGACGCAGAAGCTGACACTCTAACCAACGACTGAGATTTTTGGTGCAATAAAGTGTTAATCTTGGCAAAACTCTACGGCTTCTTACAGCTCAAAGAGGACTGATTCTGCCACGAGCTGTGAAATCCAACCAGCGGCTGAAAACCAGCCTCAGGTTTCAGCTACGAGGGAACTGGAACTGGAAAGACTGGGATGCTAGTTGGATCGTGTTTACAGACATTCATTCACACAATGTAGGAATGTTACAACTGTTTACCTGCTTGGTTCGGGTAAATGAGTTCCTTTTGGAGTCTGCCATTTATTTATTCCTGTAAAAGATTCAGGTTTTATGAGAATCAAGGCTGAAGCTCAGCTGGACAAACAAGAATCCAGTTGAATGAACACAGTCTGAATTATCTACACTTAATTCAGAAATGAAGATTTTCAAAGACTGACTGCACCGTTCCGGTGTTTATAAGTGCCTCATCGCTACTTTATCAAGAAGAATAAAAACAATAATGAATTAAAGTGAATTGTGCAACATTTCAGTGACCTTTCAGCATCTGAGCTCTTGACATTGTCTCTTCTTATACCAGATTGGATGCAGTTTTATTTCATGTGATAATTCAGCTTTTGTACTGGACTTTGGTTCACTGATTAGTTTTAAACTGAAATAAAATTTTCATTCACTAAACTGCTCCAGTTGTGTCAATATTTCAAGCTAATGCATGTAAAGAGCTTAACCCAATTTAAAAATGATGTATCTAAAACCATTTAGGGCAGGGGTCCCCAAACTTTTTCCTGTG
>NW_006799993.1:862135-863143 GCF_000485575.1 Poecilia formosa
TAAGCATTCAATGATCCAAGTGTGTGGCATTGAGTCATAGGCTTTCTTCTAATTAATCCAAGCAGACATGAGACTCTTTCTTGGACATCTGCCACAGTGATGGTTACCGGGGCTTGTTCCGGGAGGTTGCTGTGGTCCTCTCGTAGAGAGGTTAGTCACTGTGCATTGCTGTTGTGGGACACCTCCCTTTCCCGTATGCCTTTCCAGTATTGTTCAGTCTCCAGCCTTGGTGGGTCTGCTCTGTTGTTAGTACCCTGACATTGAGAGTACACTTTAGCTGGTTGGGTGGAGAATAGCTGGTTAATCCTCCTGGCTTCATTCTCTCTTGTGTATCTCTTTAGGAGGCTGGCCAAGGCTTGGAGCCTTTGTTTGGCAGTTTCGAGTGCTTCAGGTATGGGCATCTGGCTGTACTTCTTGGGTTTCAGTTATGGTGTTGGTAGGGATCGTTCTCAATGCTGCATTCACATCTTCAATGAGACTTTCCGATGGTACTTCACTCAGCCGTTGTAATTGGCGTCGGGTTTGCCTGGTGTTCATTCGGGCCACGATTCTCTCTCTCAGGTCAGTTGCTACCTTGTTCAGCTTTGATGGTTCAATCATTACTGTGGCTACATACCCAGTTTCTGGGCAGGTAGTTGTAGTTAACTCCCCTCTGACCTGGCATCCTGACTCCTCCCCCTTGCCATAGCACTTGTGTTGTACCTCGTCAATCTCAAGTTGTGATAGCAGTTGCCGTTTGCGGATTTTGGAACACTGAGCTACTAGTTGTTTGGCAGTTTGGAGTGCTTCAGGTATGGGCATCTGGCTGTACTTCTTGGGTACTGATCTTTTCTGCCTCGTTCAGCTCAGATGGTTTGTTCATTACTGGGGCTACATACCCAGTTTCCGGGCAGGGAGTTGTAGTTAACTCCCCTCTGACCTGGCATCCTGACTCCTCCCCTTTGCCATAGCACTTGTGTTGTACCTCGTCAATCTCAAGTTGTGATAGCAGTTGCCGTTTGCGGATTT
>NW_006799993.1:863243-866236 GCF_000485575.1 Poecilia formosa
ATGCAGTTTTATTTCATGTGATAATTCAGCTTTTGTACTGGACTTTGGTTCACTGATTAGTTTTAAACTGAAATAAAATTTTCATTCACTAAACTGCTCCAGTTGTGTCAATATTTCAAGCTAATGCATGTAAAGAGCTTAACCCAATTTAAAAATGATGTATCTAAAACCATTTAGGGGAACAATAACTAACCTGCTGTGGTTTATCAGATATATTTATAGTTCTGGTGAGAAGTTTGTTCCTTCATCCTGTAAATAACTTTAGACTTGTTATGACTTACTTTCCAGGATGGACAAATTTTACTATATGCAGCAGCAATTATTTGTAACATCTAGAACTAACAAGCATTAATTATTTTGAGAACGTTCTCCAATTTGTCCAAGCTTTAATACATACCAAGCTGAGCATTAACCATTCACTAGTGACAGGCTTCAGTCTTCTTGTCAATGTTTGTAGAATTCATTTATACTTCTTTGTTTCCTGGAATGACTTTGACTTTTAAGCATTGCTTTGTAAATTTTCGAAAAGCTTGAGATTTGGGTGAAATTGTTGATGTGTGTTTGGCATCATTTTCCTTTTTGGAACAACTGAGGGCAAAACCATTAATCTGCTGATTTATTAATATTCTTTCCACCTAGTGCAAAGCAACTGGCAGCAAACAGTCTGACAACATGACGATACTACCATCATGCTTGATAGTTGGTGAGATGTGAACCCTTAACTCCTCCAAACAGATCTTGCTGTTGTGCCAGAAGAACTCCGTATCTGTCATCTAAACACAGCTTATCTACAGAAAGATTTGGATTCTGTATGTGGGCAGCTGTGCGTTTCTGCTGAACTTACTTTGAGGCAATGTAATAAAAGAGAAGAGCCTTTTAACCCTTGTTTATAAACATGTAGGCGGTCTTCCAGACCTTTCCCAGGAATTACTGGAGGGATTGGGGATAGCAGTATATGTAAAGGAAATGGAAAATGTTTGTGATACACAAAATAGATTTTGAAAATGTGACAAGATGAAGGAATTCCTGGGTTTATTTCTTAGGCTTGGAACTGCACTCCTGGGCTTTGCTTAGAATATTTTGATATTTGAGTTAACATTTCTAACATCTATGGACTTTATGTGAAGTGTGCCTTAAATGTTCCTGACAAATTATTCCAAACAAAGCCTATAATCTGAAACATTCCTTGTTAAAGTTTCACTTTAAAAATGTTTTAGAAATATTCTTGGAAATTTCTCTGATGCTTGTCTGGAGTTCACGCCAAATATAAACCTAAGGTTTTTCTTCTTCTGTTTTTATTTCTCTGTGGGTTGGTATTGTTGATTGTGTTTATTCTCAGCTGTTCCCGTCTGAGTGGTTTTAAGTGGGCGGAGAAACAGACCTGATTTAACTCGCAGGCAATTTATTTTGTACAAGAATACACATCTAAGGTTTGTGAGAATTCAGAGGTGTTTCATGGTCACAATTTATGCAAGGTGCCTCAGTGTTTGCAGAGTTAGTTATTTATCTCTCGGCCAAGCTCCACCAATAAGAGCTGTGTAAATATTGCAATGTTTAAGAAGAGGGCTCTGCAGCTTCTGTGAGCTCATTTCCCTCCTGGGCGTGCCGGACTTACACTGACTGCTTTCACTTCCCTGTGCAGCTGCAGACCTTCCAGAGGATCTCAGAAGCCCGGCGTGACGGCAGACCCAGAGATGAGTGTCTATAGCGATGCTTCCAACGAGGACCTGTGTGACGAGTTGGAGACCTTGGGGTGAGCTTATTAATCTCCTGACTTTTCCTTTTACTTCATGTTCAACACAGCAAGCAGCTCAAAACTGGCCTGCCTTCTCACAAACGAATGATTTTACCCTTTGTTTCAGCCACTGAATATGGATTATATGTAGACTTGTTTTGAATACAATAATTTGTTTGCATTTGTAGATGATGTGTTGTTTTCTTTCAAGAATTGTTTTAATAAGAGGATAGCATAGGACCATGGAGCAGTGTTTTTTGTGATCATAATATTCTATGGATTTTGAAGAAATAAATCAAATTCAACTAACCAACCAAAGAGCGGTGTTTTATAATTGTTTTCTCCTGAATGAAGGAGAACGTAATTACCATCAGGTTGTTTAAACTTTAAACCGAAAGTCATTCATTAACTCCTCTGACATGGGAATTTGGCATCTTCAGTGTGGCAGGGAAAACTAGATTGTCCTCTGAGGAGTTGTGCACTCTGGTTTGTCCTCAACTTCAGAAAGTGTTTTGTAACCATCAGATTTACACACTACTCAGCCTGCATGGAAATGTTTTCGCTTGGAAGTTGGAAAGGAGGCTCTGACCTGTTCTCAAACCTCAGATTCAAGAACAACAACAATGCCTTCGCACAGGTGCCTAAATCAGAAAAGTCAGCTGTGGTTTCTCAGGCGTCATAGATGCCTCATGACTGCCTTGATTTAAAAATTGTCCAGGTTGTGACTGATTCACCTTTGCTCAAACACGGATTTATACTACTGCTTGTAGGACATAATACTGCTATGAATTTTTCCATTTGATCTGCAATGGCTTGTATAATCACTTTTTTGTTTGTTTTGTTACATCAGAGCAGCCTGTGAACTTGTTTATGATATGAAAGTGATTCTGACTGTGAGATGTTGGTACCCTAAGTAGCTCAGCTACAAATATTAATCAGCTCTAAAACAGGCTTTTCCTCCGGATTAGTGGCATTCCTCCTCTGGAATGCTGCTCCTGGAGGATTTTCCACCTATTTGCCACTTTCTATTTGTAGCTTATATTAAAATAAAATACCATTCTTGTTATTCAATAATATAATAAGAATGTTCATCCATACACTGCTCAAAAAAATAAAGGGAACACTCAAATAACACATCCTAGATCTGAATGAATGAAATATTCTCATTGAATGCTTTATTCTGTACAAAGTTGAATGTGCTGACAACAAAATCACACAAAAATCATCAATGGAAATCAAATTTATTAACCAATGGAGG
>NW_006799993.1:867831-911214 GCF_000485575.1 Poecilia formosa
GGATGGACCAGTAGATTGTATTTGTTTTAATTTGCCTTAATTTACTTAGACTGTCATATTTGGTTATAGTTGGGGGTAAGTAACTCATAAGAAAAAGTTTTTTTACATTCAAGTTTACAGACAATATTATGAGCTTATAAATCCGTGTACGACTGAACCAAATCAGATGAGTGTGGTTTTTTTATCGTCTTTTTCTCAAGCTAGAAATGATAGTTTGTCTTTACAGAACTCCTCCCAACCTTTGATGCAAATGAAGAACTTTCACATCCCTTTTTACCGGTTTCATTTACATCTGTGGCACATTCACACTTATGAAATCTCTCCAAATGTCATAATGGTTTGATGTGGACAAACAATTGCAAATCAAACAATATTGAATGTCCCTCGCTGTCCTGGGATAAAAAGCATCTTAAATCTCAAATCAATTTCACTTTTGAATATTTGGGATTAAACTCTATCAGGCTTCACTGTGTCTTATTGTTCAAAACTTGGTGCTGGGGAATCAGGCTGTTCAAATCAAAGTGTTTATTTCTATGAAAACAGTTTTTTTTACTTTCATGATTTTCATTGCAGGTGGTACCACTATGACCTGTCCCGGCATGCTGCAGAGGCTCTCCTCCTGTCCAATGGAGGAGATGGGAGTTATCTCCTGAGGAACAGTAATGGCACTCCTGGCTGCTTTGCCCTCTCAGTCAGGTCAGTCACATGCCAGAACTAAAAAGAAAACACTAAAGGAGATTGTTTCTCCTAAAGGTCAGGAGATTACTAGATTACCACTAGAATGTATTTCATGTTTCTTTGTTAAACTGGAAAGAAATAAGTCTGAGCCTAAGGGCTGTAGACATTCAGGCAGTATGTACTATATGTGTTGAATCTGCGTGTTTGGCAGATGCAAAACATAAAAAAAATCCTAAATTCTGAAATGTTTTTTTTTTTTCATTCTTTGAAACACACAGAGCAAAGGATTCAGTGAAGCATTTTCATGTGACACGCAGAGACAATGTCTACATCTTTGGGTTTAACGAGTTCCCAAGCCTTCAGGACTTTGTCAGCCACTTTGCCAACCAACCTCTCCTGGGAAGCGATGCAGGTATGAAGATCTAGATTTGTGATTCATCAGAGTCACCAATAAAACACCTTCTATTCCATACCTGATTTCAGTCAGTCTGAACCCCAATTTTTATACCAATAGGAGTTTTATAGGAAGTGATGCTGAGTATTAAGTGTTTTTTTGTTTGTTTTTTTCCCCCAGAAATTATTAAGGAAAAACAAAAATATAATGAAGCCAAACCAACACAACAAAAAACTGTCTATACAAACTTACTTTCTGTTTATTGGTTCACCTTGAAGTATCTGCTGCAGTAAAGTTTTAAACTGTTAGTATTTAGACATAATCTTTCCATGTTGAGTTTTTCCAACCTTAATGGCATAGTCTGAGTTAGTGGTGTCCAGATTAGCTTGACTCTAAACAGTAATTGGCTCTAAAACATGTTTACTTCTGGTTTAGTGACATTCTTGCATGGGAATGCTGGTGGAATTTTCCACTTTCTAACTGTAGGTGGTGTTGATATTGATCAGCAATCCGATGAGAACAATCCTCCGTCCCATGTGCTTTATTTACCCAACACTGGGTGATAAGGTTTAGGTGTTAGAAAGAACAGTCCGAGTACTCCTCTTCCCATCGGTATGTGCCTCGGAACATCGCAACCTCCTTTTAGTCGCTTGTTTCCACAATTTCGTTCCTAAATCAGGTCCTATATAACTCATGATCACTCATCCATCGTGGATGGATGTATGGATTGATAGATGAGGTATTTGGAAAATTTAGCAAAGAAAACAATAATTGAACTGACAATCTCACAGTAGGCAGATAGTTACTCCAGTTAAATAATGCTATCTTCTTACAACTTATTTTGTAGAATCAAAAGTTGAGTACAAATGTATTATGGGAAAATTATGTAAAACATTTAACTTGCCCTCTGTTTTTGAACCAGGGACCCTCATCGTGCTTAAGAGTCCGTATCCGTGGCGTGTGGAAGAGCCATCCATCTATGAGTCGGTGCGAGTTCACACCGCCATACAGACGGGTCGGACACAAGATGATCTGGTCCCCAAAGCACCATCGGTATGAGGAGAAGCTTTGTTTTCATTTGTATGCATTGTTTAGGTTTATAGACTAGTAAGGTTCATTGGAATGGTTGTGTTTGATTTAGGTGTGAAACCTTATGATTAAAAGATAACATAGAAATTAACTTTTTCACTCAATCCCAACTTGTAATAAACCTTTCATCCCTACGTTTACCGAACTTTTTGTGTATTTCAAGCTAAATTTCACGGCCAAAATATGCAGTGTCAGTCAGTGAGGCGTTTTTAAGGAAATTATGTCCAGAGGAAGTTCTACATTTGCATGTTCCTCATGTAGTCGGTGTGAATATATGTAGAAGTGGGTTTCAGTCCTGTTTATTACATTCTCTGCTTATCTCTAATGGATCCAAGCTGTATGACCAAGCAAAGCACCCAGATGGAGGTTCAATCAAATAATGAGTGCAGAGAGATGAAATGCATTTCTGAGTTCGACTATTTTTGTTTGAAATATATTTCTTTGTTTATTTAATTTAATTTGTAAACCATAATAATGAATACCACAAAAAACAAAGGCTTGAAATGAAATTATATCATTTGTGGGTCTTGGTTGGTGAATGAAATTGTCTCCAAACATTGCTTGAAGTTCATTTTACTGAAAAAGTTTTTTATTTTTTTATTTTTTTTTTTTTTTTTATCTTAAACTATTACTCCTGCCTTTCTACTGACACATGGTATGTCATTACAGCTGGGCACCAAGGAAGGGTACCTGGTGAAACAAGGAGCAATTGTGAAGGTGAAATCAGGCCATCTCTACACATTAGAAAAACAATCATCAGATACTCAGATACATTTAGAATCCAAACTCAAATTTCAGTTTTACTGACTTGGCTGCTCATACTTAAAATCTAGCATCACCTTTAATTTACAGATATATTTGAAACTTGTTTTTTTTTGTTTGTTTTTTTTGACAGAATTGGAAACAAAGGTGGTTTACACTCCATAGAAATGAACTGAAGTACTTTAAAGACAAAACGGTAAGGTTATTTCACATTCCTGGTTATAAATTTGACAACTATTTGACAGGTTAATTATTTGATAAATGGTAAATGTTAGTATGTGCTATCTATTGATCAAGTTAATCCATACTTGCATCTAATCAGCTACGTTGTTCCTCATTGCAGTGTGAGGAGCCCATTCGGACGCTGGATTTAACATCTTGCTCTGCTGTCCAGTTTGACTATTCTCAGGACAAAGTCAACTGTTTCTGGTACGTAACTTACTGTGTTGGTATGAATCTTTTACTTGAGGAGCATTTGTCATTAACGAATGGAAAGAAATAGCACAATAGGGTCAAACACAAGATTTAAACAAAAACAATAATCAGCTGGAAGTCAAACGAGTTTTACAGAGAAGTACTTTGGTGTTTTCCACAACATCACAACCTTTTTGGTTTTGGGAAAAGCCCTCATTATGTCAAGACTTTTAACGATCCGACCACATATGACTTAAATAAAGACACGCCTTTCGGTGTACTCTATGTTAATACAACAGTCTCAAACACAGTGCTTCTTTGTGTGATATCATGAAAAATATCTAAATAAATCAAACAAGATAGCAGGAAGAGAACTGTGAGCTTTGATAAGTATAGTTCATCCTTGGACACAATTTCCAGATGACTGAAGGTGCCATGTTAATGTACAAATACAGTCACCGTGGGATAGGTTCTCTGTCCTAGAGATGAACATGTTCTGGTGCACAAATATTCATCTCATTCCTAGCAAAAGAAAATCCTGACTAAAGCAGGTTGCATAGTGTCATTAATAACAAAACAAGTAATAAACTGTTCATAAACTGCAAAATAAACAGAGAAGGTTTGTGCTGTCAGTAAGACAGGCTTCACATTGTGTTACTGTTACCACTTCTGCCTCCTTAGCTGTGCTATGTTTTCTATTGCTCAACTCATGTTAAGCAAAAAAAAAAAAAATAAAAAAAACAAAAATAAAAAGTAGCCACATTGTTTCAGTTTCTCATGGGAAAAAAAATACTTTATTTTCTTTTGGTCTGTGCTCCATCATGTGTGTTATCCTGATTGCTATCTATTATTTTACAGCAGTTTGAAACCCTCCAAAACACCTGCAAATATAAACAAAACCCTCTTTTCAGTTCTGAGTTGAACTTCCCCATATTGACTTTTTTTTTTTTCAAACATTGATGTTTTTTGTGCTAATAAAGGGAAGTCTAAGGCGACAGTGGAGGAAACTGACCTGCGTTCTAGATGTTGGCACAATCATTTAAATAATTTCACATTCAACCCATCTGTCTAAACAGGGAAGAACATATTTGTTTTTTGTCTAACCCAGCAAAAATAGTTTGTTTGGTTTTATTCTGTAAATTGAAACATAAGAACAAGAGAAAATGAAAAACGTAAGAGTTAACAAAATTGAGAAATCTGTTGAGAAAAAAAAAGTGACATAAAGCAAAGCTGAAACTTAAAGAGGAAGCTGATGAAACAGACAAAAAACCGACAATTGAAAGAGGAAGACAAGATGACAAAGTCCAAAATGAGCAAAATGTGAGAGGTGAGGAAAACAGGGCAGAAACTTTTACCAGATGAACATTTCAGAAATAAACTGGAAACAAACTGCAGCTGACTGATTTTATAAATTTTTTATTTACCATTGTTTGTTTTTACATTTCAACAGACATATTCTACTTGATTTAAAACTGCTATGTTTGCTTGAAGTAACTTTGTATGTCTGTGTGTGTGTGTGTGTGTGTGTGTGTGTGTGTGTGTGTGTGTGCCTGTGTGTGTGTGTGTGTGTGTGTGTGTGTGTGTGTGTGTGTGTCCACAGTCTCGTGTTTCCCGATCGAACATTTTACCTCTGCGCAAAGACAGGAGTTGAGGCAGACGAATGGATTAAGATCCTCCACTGGAAGCTGGTGAGTTCCATCAGACTGATTCATACGGATTATTTAATCTGTGGTACAGTCAGCAGGAAAAGAAACATAAGAATATGGACATCATTCATGTGTTTTCACTGCCAAAACTTCCAATTTCTGGGAAAAAGAAGACAATAAGAAATGCAATCCTTTGCATGGCTTATTGCAAGGGATTGCAATAAGCCATAAGATTGAATCATTGGTAAACAATGATTAGATGTTTACCAGATTTTTGTCAAACAGGGGGGATTGCATGGATTGAGCAGCTGAGGGAAAGTCAATTATTACAACACATTGCTTTTGGGTCTGAAACATTTAAGCTTACGTACCATAAATCTACTTCCTTATTACTGTAATATGATTTCCTTTCTTGCTGCTCCTCATCTCTTCTGTTTCACAACTGCAAAAGAAGAAATTTGCAACCATTGCTGGAAAAAAAAACAAAAAAAACAACAAAAAAAAACTTGTGGCTTTTATTTTTTTGAAACCATCACCATTTCTGAAACCAGTGTTCTCAAATCAGCATTTGTAATCTTTGCTTTTGCTTTCAGTCTCAGATAAGAAAAGGGCGATGATGGTCATCCATGAAGAAACAGGACAATAGCTCCATTCTCACAGAAGATGCCAGGATATCTGAAGGAATGAGGCAGATCTGGAATGTGTCTATGACCAACCTATTGAAGGATTTTGACAGTTCTGTAGAGTTCCTGGATAAAAAAAAAAAAAATGTATGGTGAACAGCAGTGCTCTCACTGAAGAAAAAAAAAACATTTCAAAACTCACGCAAATATGTTTTATGTAAATATCAAACTAAATTCTTTTGTTACAATGTGCACTTTCAAAACAATGTTAGCTGTGAACTGAGACATGTCAGTGTAGTTTTGATGGACACACTGCAGTGCAGGAATGGTTTTGGTAATATTTGAGTTATGACTGACTTGTAGCTTTATAGACTCAACATAAATGAGGGTAGAAGCAGAATAACAGGTGCTTGAAGTGAATCAGAATGCTTTATGTTATGTTTATGTATATTATTTTTTTAATTCACCTCAAGTGGGAGTAAAGCTAATTGAAATGTATCTGATTAAATAAAAACTCAAACTGTCTGTAGTATATCTATTTTTAATCTTGTTTTATAAAATGTTCACTTTTTTTTCCAACAAACCTCCATTGAAGGTTTAAATTCCTGACTTTCAGTTATATGTGCTCTTTTAATTCAAAGTCCAACATACATTAAAATGTAAAATATGTGAAATATAGTACAGTAGACAATTTTAGTGACATATAGGAAGGTAAGAGAAAAAGAGGCGGCACCATATTAGTTGTCAAAATGTGAACATTTATTCAGACTTTAACTCAACAGAAGAATGAAACCTTGGCAAACGGAGCACAAAGTTTATTTAAACTGATCCATAAACAATGAGAAACTACAGAAATCTCCCCAACATGACCTGAACATCTCAGCAAACCAACAGGAATATGATGAGTTGGGAGCAATTTGGTGCAATCTGCTGCCGATCTGAACTCATGTCACCTCGACCACCTGCCTCAGATTCTCTATTAGTGGAGCCAACTCCTTCTCCAGACTCATGATGAGGCCTGAGGACACAGAAACACGTCTTAGCTCAGCTGTTATCCACCTTTCAAAATGGCTGAAACAATGCATTTCACCTGTGTTGGCGTTGCTGCTGGCGATGAGGCTGATGACCAGAGGGAGCCGGTTAAACTGCACAATCTGTTCAGCACAAACATAACACGGCATCATGGAGGCAGAATATCAAATCCTACCAACGTGGACCAAAATCAAGTAATCAATATTATCAACTAAAGGGTAAGATGTGATCGGAAACTGGAGCCTTTGGTGCTGATGTGACACAATCACAAAACGTTTTTGAAATTTAATAAAAATAAATGTTTTTGTCAATTAGGAACTGGAGATTGCACGACATCTAAATGTGCTTTTTTCAGAAGGTTTTAAGAAAACACAAAATAACCACATGCAGATTTACGTATTTGAGTATTTCCAAGAAGTCATAGTTGAATCCTGACAGAAAACGCTAGGGGTTAATACTATTTGTGAAAAAAACAAACAAAAAAAACATTCACTGTTTCTAGTATTAACTCTACACTATGATTTAATCTACAGTTATGGGAAACCGTCCCCCTTACAGCTACCGGTACCACCTCGTCTAACGCACTTTCAGCACAACATTTCTCTCTGACTATCAGTTTCAAATCACTATGATAGAATTTTGGCCCGCTCTTTTTCCTAGTATTGCTTGACCTCATTGAGCCTTGGAGACCCACATATGTACACATCTCTCTTGTTGTGCTCCCACTACAACATTTCATGCAGAAAGAGGTCTGGTGGAGTGATCATAACTCATTGATGCTATTCTTTTTGCAGCCACTCTGTTGCTACGTTCAAAAATAATCATCATGTGAGTAACCCACATTATGTCAAGCTTCAATTGTCAGACAGATGGCCTCACATTTCACTCGCACACACACAAGTGTTTGCGGTTGACTCAGTGGCTGCTAAACGAGCCTGAGTCTCCCGTCGTTCTTTTTGACATTGCGTAGACAAGACATTAAGAAAAAAAAAAAAGAACTGTGTTTGAGGAGGTCGTCTAACACCAGAATATTATGCATCTTCTAACCTGGTAGGAGTTGTAATAGCAGATGATGCTCTTGTTTTTAGAGAGGCCGAGCTTGCTGCCCTGATCCGTAGCAAGAGCAAAGGTGGATAAGAATCCAGGTCTCAGGGCATGGACAGGGGCGTTGTCATTGGCAACTGCAGGGACACAGCATTCATCCACATGAGAGAAAGAGAAAGAGAAACCATCTCCAGAGAAAATATATGCAACTCATAGAATACATTTAAAGGTTTCCATTACAACGGCTGTCACAGGAGTCCCGGTCTTACCTTTGATAACTGGAACGCCATCTCTGTCTGTGACAACAACAGCGTGAAGACCTTCAACACTGAGGAGAACAAATAGCTGATTTAGCAACTTTGAAGAAACCCCGAACTGCCAACCGTGATTCTTCAACACCACCAACCTTTGCAGCTGTTTGTACAGGTATCTCTTTAAATCCTGTAGAAGAAAAAAACATGTTGGTAACTGGATTAAACAACATGGTTCATAGGTCTTTCGTAGGATCTAATCACAGTGAGTAAACCAGCAGAAGTGCTGAATGTCAAGGAGCAGACAGCATATTCTGTCAGTGACCACATAACAAATGAAAGATCTATATACATTTTCTTTCCTTAAATATGCGTCAGTTCAAAACTCCTGATCTAAACTAGTCCTTTATATTTTACTTCTAAGTTAGTTACCAACCTACTCTGTAACCATTTTTACACTAAATTAAATACAGACTTTTTATGGCCCCATTCTGAATCACGGATAATAATATATTAGATCCTTTGGTTGGAATTTAAATTGACTCGGTTTGAAATTCTGATAAAAAGAGTTTAGAACCCAGAAGTTCAGTGACATTGTCCCATTTTGATGGGGCCACATGGCAGCTGTGTCCTATAATGCAGTAATTGATATCATAAATTGTAATTCATCATCCTTTTTTATTATTTTTTTTATGTTTCTGAAAAAAATATTTCCTTGATTCTCAGCAGCAGAGTTGAAGAATGTGAATGTTTTAGCTACTTCGATAGAGAACTCTACAGATGATTTTGCTAGAATGACTGTTAAAACAGTTGGATATATCCGGTCTAGTCTGTCTACAACCCATCATGAGACTCCTGACTGACCCAGTGATTCACGTAAACAGAAGCAAACAGCGGATTAAAGTCATTTCTTTCATGCCCCAGCATTTAGTTTTCCGTCTTCACCCAAACGCACCAGGTTTTCAAGCTTAATCCCATCAGACTAAATGATATTGACGATCATTTATAGAGTTAACATATTATTATTGCGTAAAATATCTATTGAAGCTGCTATTAGAAGTAAATAAACCATACTCACATCTGCCATGGTGTGTTTTTATCTCCCTCTCTACGACTCTGTGGAGAAAGAAAATGTTTTAACAACAAGATATTATAATAAACGAGGAGAAGCTGTACGTTTCTTCTGGTGCAGCGTTTATGTTAAATATAACAAGCTAACAAGGCAGCTAAGTTTAACTTCGTTCGTTAATCAAGTTCAGCCACCAACAGCTGCTTAACCAGCATGTAGGTTTTTACAACAAAAAACAAAACAACGATTTAAAAGATTTTACCTACCTTTAATGATTTTATCTCCGATTTCTACATGCTAAACCAGAAGCTAACATCACATGACACCCTGGGTTTGTTTCCGGTATTAGAGGGTGGAGCATTTAAAGACGCTTTTCCGCATAAGCGCTGAATCTTACGTCAAACCCGCACCATTTTGTGAGTGGCATTTTCAAAGTAACATCATTACAAGAATAGTGTCTAATGCAACTATGGGCTGCATTTCAACTTCTGCTATCAGGATAGAGATGCACGATGACTGCGTAAAACCTATAGGCCGCAGTTAGACTCATACATTTCTTCGGGGACAATGAACTTAATTGAATAAATCAGATTATAACACGCCTTTGATTAAAGTTTGTGGTTGATTACACAAAAAGTATACAATCACGTTTTAGCCACGAGAGGGAAGTATTTCTCTGCTCTCATATGCGCACCGCGGAGGCTGAAAAGACTGGTAAAATAAAAATGCACGTATATAATTTTTCTTTACTGCATTAGAATTACCTACTAAATAATTTTATGTCACATGAATACGGTTTTCTTGTTTTTTGTTGTTTTCTTGTTGTTTGTTTTCAGAAACATGCAAAAGGAAGCAAACAAGCAAGCAAACAAAACAAAACAAAACAAAACAAAAAACATATTGTTAAAAAAGCTAAAACTACTATTACCTGGTGTGTTCATCTCTTTTCTGCTGCCTAAAAATTCTCAGGCTATTCTCAGTACATTCTACATGGTAAAGAACCATGCAAAGACTAGCCAGGTTCTTACTTATGTTTTCTGTTCTACAAGGGTCTTTATCCACTGTAAGGAGAGAAAAAAAAGTGATAACATACCAGACATTTTATGTCAGCAAAGTTCAAGGGAACTTTTAGTTGCACATGGTTTTACTAAATGTTGCAATGCTGGAGTTTCCATATAAAGGGTAAATACATGATTATTAACTAATATTTTTTTTCTAGATAGCAACAAAGTTGTAGGAGTTAAGGCTTTTTGGATTCCCATACTGAAGACCACAACATTTTAACTTTTTTTCTCTGAGACCATAAGCTAAAATAAATATTTATCTTTTTTTTTTTGTACAGTCCAGGTACCAGTTGAAGCAGGTAATTGTATACAATACCATGTGAAGGACACCTCGACCAGACATTAAACCAAATACATTCGATTCTCATCAAACAAATAATCAGATATGTCCGGTTGATTTCCTGCTTGCTCTGTGCCTCAACGATATCTCTGTTTATTTGGGTGTTTGCTGTCTGTCTGTACTCCCAGACTGGTCGATATGCCTGTCATAGTCTCTGCTAAGTGCAGAAAGTATGACAGAGTTTTTCTGCTTTGAGACGATTCTTTTCTTACATTGTGAGTACCGTGTCACAGACACGGTGAAAAATCTAGTATTTCCTTCCCGTTCTAACTCTGTAGTCTGATCATTTTAACAGTTATTTCTATTCCTACACTCTCAACGTGTAAAATAAGTGAGCCACTCCCACACTATCTGACGGTTCAAAAGCTGCAAAGTTTACACTACTGTTTAAAGTCTATAAAAAGGCATATGCCCACACTCTAAAGTCCAACTGTGTTTGGTTGTATCTCCACTCTGCTTATCATATGATAGCCCAACAGAAATGGAAGTTTCTAGACTAACAACATACAACAGTAAAATAAAATTTAATCAGGAAACCACAGTTCACCCAAAACCTTGAGTCAGAGTTTGGATCAACACCAAAAATGCATAGAATATTCCAGCAGCACTTAAATCACTTCACTGACTTCCTGTATGAAAAGAATAGCTTTTAAAATCATATTTGTCTTTAAAGTAATGAATAGTCTTGGGCCTAAGTCCATCTAAGATTAACAAACATATGGGAGACATATTTCCTATTGAGTGGTTTAGGAAGATGCAAGATTCAAGAGAAGCTCATCCTGGAACGCTCAAGGAAGAATGAGATCCAAGCTCCAAGTAAAGATAAATACCCAGACATTTTCATGTGAGTTGTCTGACTGGACTAAAGTTTTACATTTTTTTAGCATTATGTGTGATTAGGGTCCTGCAACTGACAGTAATAGCTATTCAAACACTTGAAAAGTTTCAAAGTTTGCATAAAAAGTTATGACAGGAGCATAAGGCGTTGGTGCAGAAACACAGGCAGCAACGTTCACAATTACAAGTTTCAGGTTTCAGCTACAACAAGTCAAGTGCTGTGTTTGCATTTCGTGCATGAAGTCAAGCTTGTTTATTCTGCACTAACGTCTCAAACTTGGAGGAAATAACTTCCACGGCCCTGGGAATAGAATTTAAAATGCCTTATCAACTTGGTTTTAAGCCTTGTACATGCTTCATCCAGCAGGTCCTGATCTCAGTAACAGATAGACCTCCAAGTGAAGACAAAACAAAAAACAAAAATCAAAAAAGTGGAATATTGAGAACTTAATTCACATTGTCAATAATCTAACAGCTGTGCTTTGAACCAACAGCAGCTGCACCAGAGCAGCTTTGTTTAGTTAGGTGAATGATGAATTATAAGAGTTAAAAATCCATTTAACAAGTTTCAGTTTCAAAGTTAACACAATGGGATTTGATTTTGCAAAGCTTCAGAAAAAATAAAACCATGAACCCTAGCCCTAACCCTAACCCCATGTAAGACCTTGGACAAAACTGAGGGGGGGACTCAAGCATGACTGATTAGTGTCTTTGATACTGTCAATTTGCAGTCTTGGAGAGGAGGGTGACTGTTCTTTGCTTTAAGCAGATGATGAAAGGAGAAATCATACGGTAGTATATTTAAAGTATATTATAATAAACATATAATTATATATAATGTGAAAATAAGAAGCTGCAGGTGCTCTAAAAATTCCTAGTTGTTGTTTATGGAAAATTAATGTTTTTCCTTCTGTTGCATGAACAGTCTTTGTTACAGCATATGGACTCCTGATTCATCTATTCAAGTCCCATCACTCAATTACAAGACACTAAGATCTTGTAATTTATTCAATTCCTCCATGTCTCAGACTTAGAGTAACTAACAGTAATTCCAGTTGCTCCAGTTCAGGTGAAGGTCATGGTTTGGCACCAAATCATATGAAGAAGACCACGATGAGACCTGAGGTTCCTACACCAGACATCTTCAAATCCATGATAGCACCTTCTGATCTACTCCAACAACATTTCAAAAATTACTAGGATTTGACTCTCACTCTCATACACCTATCATTCATATCAACCCCTGCTAAGCTGTTCCTTGATGCCATGCTTGTTGCCACAACATCCTGACCTGTTGAGGCACGGACTCCTCTAAAGCCATGGTGTGGTGTGGTTTCAGACAGAAAGACATTAGTGCAGATCTTTTAAGTCCTATAAGTTGCAGGGTGGGGCTTCCATGGATTGAAAAAGTCAATTTAGCATCTGTGGGATGCTGAATTGAGATGTGACCAGGGGGATTCGGAACACAAGAGATATAAACGTGTATGCATGCGTGTGTGGATATTTGTCCTACTTGTCTTGCTATCATAAACTTGTTCATATTCTTACATTGTCCATTTTGTTTCTACTTTTAACACAGCTTGAAGTTAAAAAGTACATTTACTGCGTCTTTATACTGCATTAGGTGTGAATGTGGAATGTGGTTGGTCACAGTTCTGACCAATTATGAAGGCAGATTTACTATACAGCGAAAGCAGCACTTTTTCCACGTCACCAGTTCACCCAGTCATAAAATGTGTGCTGTGAAATCTCTGCCAGCGACTGAGGTCAAAATGCAGACAAACACAGAGCCAGTGTTGTGTGAATGAACTCTTCCCGTCTGGCCCCACTCTTTTGTAACATTATATAAGGTTATACCACCTACACTGGCTTACTCGTTGTTACATATTTGCCAGCCGGTTCTGTAATGGAGTTCAAAGCACAGTGTCACAGTTATTGATTTCTTCTCTTTAAAGTACTGTCTCTTTATTCAGTGCATATCCCAAAAGGAGACAAAATTCATAAAAAAAGAGCATGCACTAAAACACATGGATATTATAAGTGGTATAGTGTTTCTACCATGTTTAGGTTAATGTTAATTGTTTGGTTATGAAAACTATTATACCCAAATCTTACTTTAATATTTTTATCACAAAAGGATTTTATATTCATGAGCAAATAATTTACAAAGACATTTTTTTTTTCAAAACAAAACAAAACAAAAAAATAATAATTCTGGTGACTACTCTAGAAAACAACTGGAAATTATTGTGCACAGAAGGATTCTTTATGAGATAAAGGAAATTACAGACAACTGTGAACATTCCCATGAAAGTGCTTTATAAACATATCTTTAGTCAGAAGCTTTTTCAGAGTCGCTGTAATTCAGACTGCTATCCTTTGTCAGCATCTATAACAGCTCTTTGGAGAAAATTCTTAAATATGAGTTAAACCAGCATTTAGTTTCCCTTTTTGGATTACTGATGTATTTTTGAATTTAAATTAAATAAATACATTTTTAAGTAATTCCCAGCTTTCATAACAAACAATAAAGCAAAATTTATATATATTTTTTTTAAACATTAATTTTATTTGCGTCATGCCTAAGATGATTTTTTTCTCCCCATAAACATATAAACCATGATTGAAGTTCTCTTATCGGAGCAGAGGAAATTTTATCTGGAACAATCACCTGACTGCATTTTTTAAGCAAGTTGAAAACCCTCAAAGAAAATGAAATAATATTATTATCATCACCCTATTTGCATACTGTACCAGGAAAATACAACATTTCCCTATATTAGATTAAACTTTTTCTGGGATAAGGAAAATTTTCCAGACAAGTAAAGGATTGATTTAGGTGCTCTTACACGTCATTTGGAATGGCTGTGGCTCAGAGGGAAGAGAGGTTTTCCAAGTAGATGGTTGTGTGTTCAGTTCCAGCTTGGTGCTCCACCACAAGGCCAATTGGACGTTACTGTTAATCTGTTTGTCACCGAATTTGCATTTCTGAATGTGACTCCAATGTAACTTGTTTGAGTGGCTGTATGACTAGAAAAGCACTAAAATGGTAAATCAAGTTCATTTACCATTTGTTATGAGCCCACAGGTGAAAGAAACCAATAAAAACCTCATCACTGTAGCAAACCAAAGCTTCTCTGGCAAATTCTCAAATTGATTTTTCATTGGAAACTTCCACTGTGACAGCACTGGTAACTGACAGTAAACATGAATCGCCAACATGTTGTGCAGAAATAAATGATTAACACATTAAATGATCTTTGGTTAGATAGAGTCTGATAATGGGTACCTTAAGCCTGTTTCTGCTTTTAGAAAAGTACTGGCCTATGATCTGTTTGCTGGGTACACATCCTACTTTGGTTTAGAGCCTGCCGTTAATCGATTCTCTGAATTAAATGTCATACTCAGAATTTGAGGTATGCTTGGAAATAAAAATCTACTACAATACCAAAATGTTCCTTGACTTCATTTCTATGAACAAAATCAGTAAGCGGCAATATTTTCTTCACAATAAGTGATTTTAGAAAAATATTAAAATTGCAGCATAAACACAAAGAAAATCTTTCTGAAAGCTTATTATTTTAAGGTAATTTTGCTTTTATATGTGTAGACAACAGCGCAAATAAAAGTGTGATGGTATTAGAAATTTGTGAGTTCACTCATGAGAAATGAACACTAAATGCTGCAATCACAAGAAAATTTTGGGAAAAAAATAATATGTCGAAGTAGACATGCCCCAAGTCATGTACGGTTTGTTTACGATGGAGTCTTTTGATCAGTGACCTACTCTTACTCAGTCCCCACTCCATGTTCTGGTTCCAACTTAATGAATGCGTTTATTGAAGCAAAGTTCATCAGATGGCACAGGACGGTGGAGTGGAAACAGAAACAGGAAAACAACGTTGATTCAGTTCTATCTTGGACAAGATCAGTGTTGGTCCTCCAGCCTGTTTCATTGTTGAAGTGCAAAACATTAATTACTCTTTCAGTCAACCCCCTAACTCATGAGGTTAATTGGGTTGGCCCACAATTCCAGAAAATTTTATGAAAAGCATTTTTCCTCAGAGAAACAATTTAAAAAGTTTGCAGATTTCTTCTTCTGTAGGACAGAACTCATCTGGAAAAAAATTAATCTGAAAAAAATATCAAGATGTTACCTGGACGGCTGTGATTCCCAATTCAAAACATGGCACAGCATCAAGAACCAACACTCGTCAATGCCTGAAAGAAACACAGAAACAAGCAAATGCTTTGGGAAATCTCTGTCAAGCTCTACAAGCCTTGTCCAAATGCAGAATCCACCTTTGTGGCTTGGAGAAATCTGGGATAAATGGAAGAAAAAAAAAAACAATTTCAGTGTTAAAGCCTCCTGACTATTGGGGGCTAATAATGAGGTTGTATCAATGCTCATCTCCACATCTGTGATGGAAGAATGCAGAACATTTCTCTAGACATTTTAGAGTCCTTTCCTCAAGAGCTGTCATGCACTTTTTAGAAGCATCCCTTTTCAACACAACCAAAGCCAATGAATAGGAGAATAACAGGCCTCTGCAGAACTGCATGATATGCTGATGAGGGAATTCAGGTCTGTTGGGGAAGGGATGCATCAAAAGGCCACTCAGGCAACATATGCTGTTTTGAAGACCACAACTGGTCCACTGAGACAATGAAAAACAACATTTCAATTGGATGACAGAGCAGGAAGAGGGTGCAGCTGCTGGTTGTCCTGTCCATTCCAAGTCAGGACCTGCAGTCCTGACTTGTCCCGTGAAGGGTGTCTTTCCTTCTAGAAGATGTTTTAGGAATTCAGAAAAGAAATATCAACATTAGAAAAGTTGTGTGACATTGTTTGGCTACAAGAGGTCAACAGGGTCAAAACAATGGAAATGGCACACTTGCATTTGGAATTTAGTCTTGGTGGACATACCATAGAAACTAATGAAGTCTAGAGAGTTTTTAACAGTGAAATGATCAATTCACAGTACTAATCAAAGAAAACAGATAATGAATGAGCTGATTGGACCACCAAAAATCAAACAAAAAAAAATACTTGTTTATTCAGGATCTGGATAATTAATTTACTTTTTTTTTAATTGTATTAATTTGATTACTTTTAAAAAGAAGAATAAAAGGTTTGAGAGACCAAGAGAAGAAATAAAACTTCCTTCAACTTACATGTCAGCCCTCCTTCTTTTTTTTTTTTTTTTTTAAGCCAGTGGTGCATTGCTGGTTTTTTTTTTATCAATAGCCTCTTGTTAGAGAATAATAAATGGAAGATTTATCTCCTTGTCTGGGTCATAGGGTGCATTTCCCCATTTTCAAGGAATTTAAGGTCTGCTGATCATATTTGCTTTGGCGAATCTGCTTGTACCTAATAAGCAAATGGGGAACAACCAACAGACTTTGTTTAGTGATTTGATGATCTTTTAACTGTCCAAGGTCTTTCCTTAGATGAACAGGGGAATATTGGTTTTCATTACCACACCAACAGTAATCATGAATATCCAAACACCAGACGGAAGACCCAGGAGCGTTAACCAGAAAAAACAGCTCCAGACTTTCAGCCCTCTTTTGGAGACCTCCAGGTTTGAGGAATAATACTTTCACCAGTGATACCTGTAATACTTTTCATTCAATGGTCTACGTTTAAGTTAGAGCTACAAAAATACTGGAAAGGGAAGACTTTGTCTGCAGAGATCAGATAAATCAGAGGCATCTAACATTTCTTACTTTCAAATTTGAACAAACAACATGTTAGTGTTGTTTCTAACTGAAAACATATTTAACATTTAGCTTATCTTCATGACAAATTTTCACATTTTAACAACAGATGTCAAAGAAAGACCCATGTTGAGTCATGGTCACCATTTTACTTTTTTCCCCTAACAACTGCAAATTGGTATTTCTCTGTTTAGCAAGAAATCATTTTGTGAGTAAGAATGTCAGTTCCCTTACTTTTTCACTAAACTTGAAGCCAATATGGATAGAATAGAAGAACTGATGTTTAGTCTACTGGGCATATAAACACAATGAATGTTGATTCATGAGGGTCAAGTTTTTTAAGTGATAGTTTGGAATGCTTGAGGTGGGTTTTGTAGTAATTTTATATGCAAACATTGGACTTTTTTTTTATGTTGTGCCAAGTTTGCCTTCCAGAATTGCCACAAAATATGGATTGACAATCAAACTGTTTGCTTCTTTTTGAATTGGTCGGTTCATTTACATAGAACTTTTTGGTGGTTTGAACCAAACGAGGTGTTGTATAATCTGTCACCATCTATTTCCATGTGAAACACTTCCTGCAAACAGAACATCTGCAAACAGAGCATCTTAAGCATGACCAGACGGAGTTACTGTCTGATGTGTCCAATGTGGTGTAAAAAAATGAAACAAATATGTTGTTTCATAAACAATTGCTTTTTTCACCATTTTAGAATTCAGGGTATATAATAATTTAACTCAAACATAAAGGCAGCTTGCAAAATAACATTACAAAGAATCACTAGGTATGTTTTGAAGACTGAAGTTATTTTAAGGTTGCAGAATTTTGCTTGACTCTTTGTAACGTTGTGACCAGGCATGCATTCATGCGTTCACTCATGGAATCTCAACAGGTCATCTATCAGCATATCTATTGGATGTAAGACACGAACACCTTTAAAAAGTCTCACAGAGCAGAGATGTGAAGAGGGTTTGGGTTATGTCAACCCAGCTTCATTACATAAGCAGATATTCTTATGAGATGAAATACATGGTACAAAATGACACATAAGATGAACAGGTGAGTTATGTGACCTTAAAAGTCTTATTTAGTATGGTTGTCCTTTCAGCAATTTATAAGTCTGGAACACTTATCACACGATGAAATGATGAAAACTGAAGAAAGACAGATGAAATGTTTCCAAGAAACAAGGGAAGAAACCCAATTGCGTTCCATCCGTCCTCTCATCCATTTTTCCAAATGAACATGTTTTTCCCTTTTTCCAAGACTGGGCAATGGAGGTCCAGAATGGAAACAATTTTTTTTTTCTCCGCTCCTCATGGAGGATATACCGAAAGTGTTGACAGTAGACAACCACGTGGAGCCAAGCTTGAGCAGGGGTGGAGGATTACTTAACATAATTTTAAAAATGTCTACCCGTTTAGAGCTTGACCAGGACAGAACAAACGACCTTCAGAGCAACCAATTAGCGACTGGTAAAGGGGGGTGTGGAGAAAGTAGAACATGAGAAAATATTTTGCGTAAATATTACAACTGTACTTTTGTCTTACTGCTGGCTCCTCACTGTCTAATGGTGGGCACAGACCTACAGAAATCATTGTCCAAAGCTGAAAATCCACTCAGCCATATAATAAGTTAGTTTTGGAATTTAATGAACTACACCACATCCATGTCAAAGCAAACCGTCCTGGTAGGATAACAAAACAAGTAAACGTCATCTCTGTCCTAATTCTTCCTGTCTTTGTCTTCTATTGGCTTCGTATGCATTTGTTGCCTGAAGAGGAAGTTTCTGGGAAGTCCGAACAAAGGGAAGACTATGAGGATAAACCTCATCAGCGCAAATTCATTTCGAAAGTGTGAGATGCTATAATTAAAGTGGATTTCCAAGAGAATCTGTTTGTCAAGTTGTAAATCATATTGCATGGAAACTTGTGCTCTCACAGAAAGCAAGTTTCTTCAGTTTTTTTTTGACACACCTAAATGATTGTGATCAAACAAAGATTAACATCAGACAAAGATAAATACAACAAATACAATAGCAGTTTACAAATGAGGATTTTATTTATCAAGAGAAAAAAAAAAATCACCCACCCAGGCCCTGTGTGAAAATATAATCCCGTTTATTATATCATAAATTTGGTGGGATTAACCTCATATTTAGTTTCAGCAGGCACACCCAGGACTCATTACAGCCTGGCATGTACAGTCAATAAATCACAAATATAACCTGTGAACAGGCTGAAAAATGTCTAAAATGAACACATCATAGCCTGATCTAAAGAAATACAGAAAAGGATAAGAGAACAAAGTCGCTGTTTGGAAACTCTTGCAAAAGTATTTCTAAGTCATTGAGACTTCAGCAGCTGCAAGCACCAGCAGAGTAGTGTCATAAAGTAGTGTTTGTTTAATAAGAAGAAATGTAGTCAGCTACAATGGCCTCTATGCTCACTCTGGAAGGCTCCACTGCTGAAGCAAAATAATGTTGAAGCTTCTTGAAGCTTGAAAGATTTGGAGAAGCCAGTGAAATAAAGGAAGAATAACATCTGGTCAGGTCAGAGCAAACCTGATCTCTGCATGTGTCATTGCACACACACAATGTGGAATGACACACAGTGTGTCATTGCACACACACAATGTGGAATGACACACAGTGTGTCATTCCACATTGTGTGTGTGCAATGACACAGAATGATCAGAATCATCTGACTAGTATCAACTTTTAAAAAGTTAAAAACTTGGTACTAAGCGGAACATGAAGGATTTTCAGAACAAGACGCAGAAATTCTTTGTAACAGAGTGTGAAAAAATTACACCAGAGAAATGATGTGACTAGAATTTATTATTACCAAGAATATTTCCACAAATTATTAACTAAATTCTAGTAATTGTAATCAACATTTTTTTACTTGTACCATGCATTTTTTTTTACCCATATACTCATTTGTGGACTAATTTGATTCTATTTCACTGTGTGCAAATTATTTGGGTTGGTGCCAATATGTGGTAGGAGTTTAATGCCAATTGACACATCGGACATATTTACGTGCTCTTCTCACTGTACATGATATGCTGCTCAGACAAAACAGACCCGAATTAAAGCAGGATGTTCAAAGACAAGAAAAGGATTTATTTTAATAAAGCAAAACAAAAGCCGCTCTCTGCGGAGCCGGATGTTTGCAGGAACACTCTGACCACAGCTGACAATGAAAACAAGACCTGACATGACAAACCTCACAATGCAAGCTAGAACTAGATCTGACTGGGAACACCTTAAGCCTGGAACTACACACCCTGAGGAGGCGTGAGACTGATTCAGAGCAGGATTTGTATCCATCGCCATAGCTGCCCTTTCAGGATTATTTTTTTAAGTTACATAAATTCAGTTGGAAACTGATCATAAATCTTTAGTTTTCCCACATTTGTCACATTCCAACCATCAAGTTCAGAGTATTCATTTTGGTTTCAATGTCACAAACCAAAGCAAAACACTACATAGTTGGGAAGTGAAAGGAAAAAGATCCATGGCATTCAGAATTTTTATGAGTAGAATAAAAAATATGGCCTGCATCCAGCCCTCTTTTCTATGATGCCACTTAAAGGGGCAGTATAATGTATTCTCCAGGCACAGAGTGCAATTTAATAGCACAAGTAACTGTCTTACCTTCACATAACACATATAATTTGACTTTGATGGCTTAAAATTGACCTTTGTCTCTTTAAGAACCTCCTGCCCTGTCTAACACTCTCTGTTCAACACGTCATCACAACAATCCCTTTCCAGTATCCAGTTTGCAACCATTTTAAGGGCTGAGATGTAGTTTATGCGATACACTCAGAAAACACGCAGTTCCACAAGATGCTTGCTAACTGCTGCTGCCACTAGTCTGGTGGAGCTCTCACAAGCTTTCGCTCTCTGAGGCGAAAGCTTGGCTGGAGACTGCAGCTCAACGGAGGAACTTTGTGGAAACAGGCAGCACTTTGTGAGAGGAAGTACCACCAGAGATTCATGGATTTCTGAAACTTGTATTAAAGAACCAAAGCAACACCGCAGGTATTTTATTGATGAGGGAATGACATTGTAACATGATGGTAAAATGGTAAATAGCTTGTACTTACATGGTGCCTTATTGAGTCCACAGGACCCAAAGGTTGTTCACATTACATTCTCATTCACCCATTCACACACACATTTGCATGCTGATGGTGGCAAGCTACTGGATTGTAGCCACACCTGCTCTATAGGGCAGTCTGACAGAGGCAAGGCTGTCGTGTGTGAAGTGTCTATATCTTATCCTGAACCCTTCCCCTTTAAGAAAATCTAGAGAAAACATCTTCCTTCAGACTTCAATTAATAGAGTCCTCCAGTGAGTTAGTAATCAAAATTAATGTTTAGCCTATGAAATTATTAATAAATATGATTAACAATGTACTATCAATGACATTATTAATAAAGTTAAAGGGGGTTGGAGGTGTTCTGAGCTTTACGTCATGTTATAAATGGTAAATGGACTGAACTTATATAGTGCTCTTCCAATCATTTTGACCACTCAAAGCGCTTTACACTAGAGTCACATTCACCCATTCGCACTCACAAACGCTCACACATTTATACACCGATACGCAGATCGGTAGGCAACTTTAGGTATTTCCCTTATCAAATACCTGAAGTGTTGCTTTGATTCTTTCATGCACGTTTGAGAAATCCCCATAGCAGCCATTCGGAGGTGCCTGAACACTCGAAGCTGAAGTCTCCAAGCCGAGCCTTTGCCTCACAGAGCACCCCTCTCCCTCGCCTCCCCTGCTCAGCTCCACCAAACTACTGTGTTCGATTTCACCCGTGTGTCTCTGCTGTGAGAGGCTGGGCCTCAAAAGACAACTCTTATATGTTCAGCTCCGGGTTTTATTGCAGGGCTGAGTTCTTATCTGTGACGTCTCCGATGCGATGAATGCTGAGGAATGTGATTCAGTCAGTCTGTGGATAGAATGGAAATCCAACAAGTGTGTAGGTTTTTGTAAAATCTTTTACAAACCATGTTTCATTTTCATCCCATGTTGCAATTAGAGAGTAGTTTATGTTGGACCGTGGAATAAAAGTTTCTGTTAAAAACAAACAATAACAAAAGGATGAAGAGTTCAAAGCATTTGAATACTTTTGCAAACAACTTATATCCGCATGAGCCACTTTGCTTTGTTGAAGTTTAATAATAGATTTCATGTAAATGAAAAGCAAAATAAAAATAACTCAACCTGGCAGCAGCAAATTAAACTATCTGATGTTCACCTGGCGTCATCAGGGACATGCATTAGGTCCTGCTTTGCATGTTACATGCAAACCAAAACAAATTCTTTGAAAGGAATACACACACACTTTGTAAATACTTTAAAAAAGCTTCCATCATACATTTTGGTGGTATATCGTAAAAAAAAAAAAAAACTTTGCTCATTCTTTTTATCACAACAGTTATTGCACAGTCAGATGCTGGACACGTCATAACCTTTTATTTTTTTATTTTTTTGATTTGCTACGAGTTTATCGTGTTTCAAGTAGAAATGTACAAATGATCACAGCTTATTCTACTTCGTCTGAGCTAATCTACCTCAATCAACAGCAAAAATGACCAATCAGGAAATCGTTCCTTAGTAATTGCAACAGCCAAGAGCTAAAAAATGATCCTTTGTTGGCTTCACTTGTACATTCAGATACTGCACTGCTGTCTGTGGCATTTTATTATCTTTTCCATTGACACTAATAGCCTGAAACATGTCAAATATAATAACCTAATATTCCTTGGTATGATATTGAAAAGCTTTAATCACAACAAAACAATCCTTTGATTAAAGGTTACATGGTCTGAAAACAAACCAAGACCTGAACATTCTCCAGCCTTTATCAGGTGCACCCATTCAACTGCTTGTTGGTTGCCAATCACTAGGTGGTCTCTGCTACAGGGTCATGCAGATTATACAATCCTCAGACTTGCAAGCATCCGTGACAATGAATGTTTTGTCCCCAAAGGACACCTTGTAGACGGGAAAAGCTGGGACCAAACTGTCCAAACTGCAGATGGCTGCAGATCAAAAACTTTAACAAAAGGCCGTCACATTTCTCTACTGCGACGCTGTTAGGGGGGTGCCCACAAAATTAGATTAGGAACATGGAGACCCTCTTTTATGAGATCTTTTCTTCGGTGTTTGGACAAAGTGGACAAAGGAAGGAAATCTGTTGTTTGATCCAGTAAGTCTGGACGCCTCTGAGGGAGGAGAGAAAGGAGGAGACTGGAGGTCTGCGCCGAATCTGACGTCAGGATCATTCAGCAAAGATAAGCCGTGGGACTCAACATTAACTACAGAGTCCATCCTTTCCAGGGAGGTGCTGGATATCAGAGGGGTTCGGGCGCAAAGACTGGCGCAGATCCGACACTATGAGGGCAGCAGATCAGAGCCGCGGTCTTCAGCCTCTCCACTGAACCGTCAAAAAGAGAAAATGGGAAGTGCGAGTGAAGACCTGCTCGTCACACTCCAGATCTTGCCCGGCTTCTTCTCCAACTGTCTCTTTCTGGCTCTGTACGACTCCGTGGTGCTGGTGAAGCGCGTCGTGGCGCTACTGAGCCGGTCGCGCTCCGCCGGCTGCGGAGAGTGGCGACGCATGCTGACATCCGAGGGGCTGCGCTCCATCTGGAACAGCTTCCTGCTGGACGCCTACAAACAGGTAAGACTCTTGACCCGGGTCCGGACCGGACCGGACCGGACCGGACCGCTCTCTGTGGTGCTGCACTCCGCTCAAGTTGTTTCAGCCTTCAGGTTTGGGGTAGCGACACAGTAGTAAATTTCAGTTCTTCTTGCACAAAGTTTAACGTTTTTTTTTTTAATTTATTAATTTTTTTTTTTAGAATTAATATTATGAGTCATCCTGATAAGATAATACGAGATTTTTTATTTTATTTTATTTTTTTATTGAACGGTTAAAGATTTTGTTTAACTATGCTGATTTTAATCTGCGTTTTCCAGTGCAGTCACTTGGAACATCGTTTCCTCACCAAGAGCCTTAGTAGTTTTGTATTCTGATAAAATCTACAAATTAGATTTTTATGTTGTAAAAAGTTCATCTTAATCTCTGCCCGTCCCCCGCCCCCTCCCAACTTTCCTCATGTTGTAGACCTTCTGCTAATTAACCTAAGTATTTGTGATATGTCTGTGTAATTATTGCTTCCTGCTTTTTGTACTATGTATTCTGAAGAAACTAAAGGCAAACAATTCAGCATTAGTTTTATTATCATCTAATTTTTATTATCTAAAAAATGCATTGCAATGAGACTCGTTTGTCAGATTAAAAGTGAAATAACTTATGCAGGTGCTAAAGATCATTTTCATTAAGCCCACATTTCCCTACTAGGTATGTTTTTATTGGGCTGACACAGTATTCTAATCTTAATATTACCATTTGTTTTATCAGAAGTCATAATTATCATGGATAAACATGGCTTGAAAATATTAGTCAGCATGTTGTTAATCTATAATCACCAAGTGTGTCACTTAGTGATTAAAGATTAACAACATACTGACTAATGGACTATAGCCAGTAAGTGTTTCAATTAGTGAATTGAGGTACTAGTAAACAAACTTTTAAATATTCAAATTTATTAAATATGACTGCATCAGATATGGGCATCAGGCACAGTTAAACTTCACCCAACTGTTCAGATATAATAGTAATATGCTGGACATGAACGTCTGGTGCTTGAAGTATAGTATCTTATAAAGTTTGGATCCTAGCGGTCCTTTGCAGCTGTGCGATTACACACACTGATATTCCATGACGACTGCGATACTGTGCACCTCTCATCCTAATTACCCCCCTGTAGCTCAATGACTGTGTTTTGGGTCTTTGTTCTGCTAAACGATAAAATTTCACCCCTACATCCAATTTTGCAGTCTCTAACTTCATCCATGTTCCTACTACTGCCTGTCCTCAGCATCCAAACAGCATGATGTTGCCACCACCATATTTCATTCTGGAGATTTCTGCCAAACAGCATTTTGCATGTTGGCCAGGTAGTTCAGTTTTCATCTCCTCTGACCAGAGCACGATCTTGCACATATCTGTGGTGTTCCTCACATGGCACGTGGCGAACTGCAAACAAGCCATCTTATACCACTCTTGAAGGAATGGCTTGGCATGACGCAAAGCTATGACAGATGCTCAAAGCTTGATATATTTTATTACCTAAACCTCCCTTAATCTTCTTCACGTCTTTATTTTGACATATCTGACGTGTTCCTTTATTTTTATGGCATTGTTCTCTGGCAAACTTCACGAAACAGCTGGATTTTAACTCAGATAAAATTACACACAGGTGGACTCTATTTTCTAATTAGACTACTTTTAAAGGGAATTATTTGCGGTGGATTTTATGTTGGGGAGCCGTATACAAGTCCATGTCAAACTTTTAAGATGTTGAATTAAAAGTTATGGATCCAATTATGTGCTACCTTTGTGCTGATCTAGCACATGCATTTCTATGAAAATCCACTCAAATTTGTGAGTATTGAAAACGTACTGTCTATGCAACATTTTTTTCTTAACCAAGAACAGATTCATACCCATAATGCAAAAAAAAAATAAATAAAAGCATTTATCACACATAAATGACAATCCATTTCTGTGTCCAGTCCAGTTCATTCCACTCTGTGTCTGAACTGAACTTTAGCCTGAACATAGTGTTCTATGGAATGAGAACATTGAGAATCTTTTGAGCCTGTAATGTTAGGAGCAACCTGGCTCGGATGTTAATAAACACTTTTGCAAGGCACTGCAATATGGGTATTTTAATCAGTTTCTCAACTTTGAAACACTCACAACATGGTCTGTTAATCACATGTTGCGTGATTAACAGACCACACAACATGACACTACTCTGTAAGCATCAGTATTGTTTGTCATAATGACAGGTTAAGTTTGAACTCTTAATCATTGCCATGAGTCCAGTTATTCTCAAGCAGGATACATCTTAAAACTTACCCTTAGCATATTTGAAAGGTGTTAGGTTTTTTTATTTGTGTGAAGCCCTTTCCAGTTACTTCACTGACACCATAAAGCCCATTTAACCTTTTAGCACTTCCAGATCATGGAATGTCACATCTGGAATTATATTGTAAACACAAGTGCTGAACCATTTTTTTATTATTTAAAGCAGCCAACTTTAACACATCCTTCTCTGTGGACCAAAACAGTCACGGAAAACATTCCTTAAAGAATTTTAGCTTAATCTGAGCTCTCTGCAAAAACACAAAATCTTACCAAGTATTTTTGGTCTAGTCTCTAGTGCAGACATCTTAGCGCATTGAAATGAGTCTAAATTACAAATACATTTTCAGTAAGATATAAGCTTGTTTTAGACAACAATTGCTTAATACTGATAAAAATACTACTTCTGTTGGCAGAGTATTTTACTTATGGGAAAAATAATCTGACAGTAGAACTAGTACTTTTTCATTAATAGCAAAGAATTGTTATTTTTTCTATGAACATCTAGCCATGGCACAATGAAGCCTGGCACCTTTTTGACAGTGGAAACCGCTATACAAACACAGTCCATGTACTTTTTCTGCCACAGTAGAGGATCTCACATCTGGATACATCAAATCAACGCCATAGTTTCCACTGGTCTAATTTCCATCCCTTCTGATTGCAGCCGTTTTTTGTCATCTCAGCTTCCATACATTGTGGTTTCTTTGTACAGGTTTTCCCACGAAGGTCTGTTTAAGCCATTCTCAAGTAAATTCCTTTCCGGAATTGACTGACTTTTATTGAATGTTAAATACCTTCATAAAACCTACAGGAGTACAGTCCGTCTGTCCATCCAACCACTCATTCTCTTCCTCTAAATTAAGATCAGATCATAGCCGTAATAGGCCCAGCAGGTAAACCCAGACATTTTCCAGCTCATTGGGGTGGATCCCAATGAATCCTGATGTCACAAAGAGTTATAGTTCCTCAAATAAGTGCTGGCTCGACCCACCCAGTGGGACATACTTGCACCACCTCTGCTAACACCTTTGGAGGAGCTTCTAATTTCAGCTCTAAAGCAGGAATGTTCAACTTCAGTCGTCAGCGCTCCTTGTCCAACAAGCTTTAGATTACTGCCTGTACCAACACAGGTGTTGGGAATGGCCAAATTATTTCTTCAGCATTTCATCAAGTTCTGCAAAGGCCTGTTATTGAACAATTTTAGATGTGATGAACTAAATGTCTAAAACATAACCAACACTGGCAATGGTGGCCTGAAACAAGACATTGTTGTTGTAAGGCAAAGCCCAGTCACCCTTCAGAGGAACATCAGTTTATCTTCCTGTATCCAGGATCATTGTCATGATCCACATCTCATAACAATAGCTAAATGCACTATTAATTCCACAGATTCATATTTCAGTTCAGCTTCTTCTCAGCTAAAGACCAGGCCAATTAACCCATTAAGGTAGATAAGCGCTTGATCCCTTAATCCATGGCTGGCTTCTTCCTGGCATCATTTAGGAACAAGACACTGAAATTCACTTGATGCAGAGAACATCTCTGACCTGCAGGCAGTTCCTTTTTCCATTTTCCATGTGTTTGTCTATGATTCTGACTTAAAACGCTCAGGCTTTACAGATGTCATGTGTGTCGTCGTATTGGCGTGAAAATACATACTGTGTCGACAAGCAGACGTTTAATATATAGAAAGTTAACCACCCAAGCACAGAACATCGTGGAGCTCTATTAATTGTTGAGAGAAAGAAACTCCAACCCGTGACACAAGTAAGACCTAAATAGTGTTCAAAACACTGCAGTGTAATAGTGTAAGTGTAATACAGACCTATGATCACACAGAATATGAGTGAATCAGAGATTGTTGTCTATAAGAAATAAATGTTAGCATTTGTACCTCCTCAGGTGAAACTTGGCTGTGAGGCACCAAACTCCAAGGTGGTGAAGGTTCCCGATGGACCTCGGTGGAGCAGCACTGTTGTCCCATGTGGGTCAAGGATCCAGACTGGAGGTGAATGTCGCCTTCTGGATTTCGAGTCAACAGATCGCCCTCTGGTGGTGAACTTTGGCTCGGCCACCTGACCCCCATTCATCAGCCACTTGCCTGCCTTCCGGCAGCTCGTGGAGGACTTCAGCGACGTGGCTGATTTCCTGTTGGTCTATATTGATGAGGCCCATCCTTCCGATGGCTGGGTAGCCCCTCCCATGGGGCAATGTTCTTTCAGTTTCCGGAAACACCAGAACCTTGAGGAGAGAATAGGAGCTGCACGCCAACTCATCGATCACTTTTCCCTACCACCACAGTGCCAGCTAGTGGCCGACTGCATGGATAACAATGCCAACATTGCTTACGGGGTGGCAAATGAACGGGTCTGCATAGTGCACCAAAGGAAGATCGCCTACCTGGGAGGAAAGGGACCATTTTTCTACAACCTGAAGGATGTGAGGCAGTGGCTGGAACAGAGTTACGGCAGACGGTAGGAGTTATGAATGACATGACAGAGGACACATGAACACAGAGCCTCATGGCTTTGTATAAGGTAAAACTGAAAAGGGTTTGTCATAAAGATGTCAGCCATCGGGCTCTAAACAACTATTTCCTGGAACTGCAGAGCACTTTTTTTTGTTTTCATACACACCGAGTGTGTTTTGTCCGCGTTTGTACCGATTTGCTGCTGAAAAACATGTTCTAAAGAAGAAAAACACTAATTTCCAAATTTGAAAATATTTAAGAAAGATTTTGTGATTATTTTTAGAAGGATTGTATATTTTTTACATCTTTTGTAGATGTTTTTTGCACTATTCCAACAAGTTAACATTTATCTGCACCTTTACCTTCTTGATTTTCCATGCAGGACATGCTACAGCATTGTTCTCATTCATGTTTTGATATGAAACCAAAACAGATTTAATGTGGCAGACATTTGACTCAATGTGGCCTTTCCTTTTCATCCCATTGTTATTTTAAATTAAGTTCCTTCTTACAATAACTGCATGCAGAGGACATTATTCCATTGGTTAAAAAAAAAAAAAAAATCTAGCTTAGGGCCACAGGTCTTCATGGTTTGTCTGTATCTTATTTCCCAGTTCCACTACTTTAATACCACCTCAGGGATTCAGGGTAGCAATTGTGTGCTTTTAGTTTCAGTCTATGTGTGCTTAACTAAAACATAAAGCCCAGCTTTAATCTTATCTGGCAATTAAAACTTTCCTTTAGCTGACATGAAGCTTTGCTGTGTTCACTAACATTTAGAAACACTTCTATATGCCTTGCTGTTTTGGAGAGATTTTGTGATTTTGAAATTCCCTGTTTCCACAGGTTGAATTATGCAGAAAGTTCAGGCTTTTGAAATACCTCAATGCTGAAAATTACATTTGGACTAGACTAGATAATGAGGATTCCCCTTAATAAAAAAGCTGTTTGTAATTATTTAGGCATGACAAAAGCCTTTGGTACGTTTACTCATCAGTTATAGGTTGTACCACATTTTTATTTGACAAAGGGACTCTTTTTAAATTATTTGTCTTTTGAATGATTGCTGGGGGTTTGGAAAGAGATTTGGTTGAATTTTGGAATTGGTAGACCCAGCTTACCACTTTGTAACATTTCAACAGTGGACAAACACACTGCTGTACCGCACAAATCCGTCTAAAAGTAGGTGATCTTCACAGGGTGTTGCTTCACAGGGTGTTGGTGAGGTCAGGCAAGCATGAAGAAGTCAGTGCGCTCCCCGTTAGAGAAGAATGGATCACGGTAAGTCATGGAGGGTTTTGAGCATGCATGAAAAGTCAGAAAAGAATAGAAACAACTTTTATTGTCCAGTAAAGGGGAAATCAGGGAGATAACAGCAGCAACAGATATAAAGATTTACTCAGTCTTGAGCAGTCTTTTTGCAGTTGCTGTATGGCACATATTGATTTGCTAGTGATGATTGGGACAAGACATATTGTTTTGCTCTACTACTTAAATCCTCATCATTGACTGAATGAAATGGCTCTTGTACTGGATGTCAGACGCAGCTTTAGAAAAAAAAAAAACATGTTAGCCTGGAAAGATTAAACTAAAAACATTTTACAGTTATGTTATTTTTAAAGATACACCAATAAGTTTGATCCAAAGATTATAAATGTTCAAGGTTCCTTTGATCAACACACAGATTAGCTAAAAAGAAGTCAGAATTTTATATTTATTTTTTTACAGGCAACATAGCTAGCAACTCTTTAGTCTAAAAAACGCAGATAATTTGATCCATTCTTTTTTGAATTTACTATACATCTGGTAAGAGTTTATGACATGCTATTCTGTACTGGTTTCAATGCTACAATCACTATCAAAACGTGCTATTTTTGTGTGTTGCAGTTCTCAGAATTAGCAAGTAAAGAAAACTGGAAATCAGCATCAGTCAGAAAAATCTGATCTGTCCAGCTTTTATTCTTATCTCAAGATCTCCAAACATTCACAACATGCGAATAAATAACTTCCGGACTGCTTCAGTATTGGTAGAACTAGAGGCATGATTTACTGCACAAATCCTTGGCATGACTGTGATGCTACAGAGTAAGCAGTGCTGCAGTAGACAGACCTCAGATCATATATCTGTTCTGTATTCTGGAACAGAAAAGCACCTGGAATTCTTGAGGAAACAAGGAAAAAAATATTTTGAAAGGGAAAAAAAAAAAAGAGAAAATAAGCCCAGATGCCTTTTGTTTCAGCACTTTTGCACTAAAGGGGGTCACATGATTAGTTTGAAAGCCACATTAAATCTATTTTGTTTCAGAGAAAGATTTACCAAGGCATGCAAATTTTTCCCTGTTTGTTGGAGATAAACCACAGTTTATCAGGACTATCTGTTTTTACTTTTGTAAATTACACTTGTTCAGGTGTATGAGATGTCAGGATCAGACATACTGCCAAAACAACTATAACAAGAAAAATCTTTTGCACTAACGTGACTACCACCAGCTCCTAAACTACAAGAAAAGTGACTCGTTAACTGGTGCAAACCTTTGTAAATTGGCCTGCAAGATTACAGGTAGAGATTTATATTGACACAACTCATGCTACCTTCATAGAACATTTTAATGTTTTGCAGGATATCTTAAAGATGACTGGATTGCTGCAGATGTTTTAGTCAGGCGAGGGGGATTTGTATTCCAGCAACAGAAACTTGCTTCCTGAGTTAGGCTGAAAAAGTTTAATCTAGGATGCAATAAAAGCCAGCAAGCTTCCAGGTTCAGAATTCCCTTTATTCAGCTCCTAATGCAGAATTCATACCTGTACATACAGAGATTTTTTTAAAATGTATTCTCTACCTGTTAGGATGGACAGATAGATGGCAGAAAATAAATGAAGGAATATGAAACAAAGCCAGGCAGAATTTTTTTCTCCGGACAGATGATTTGTCCTGCCCTCAGTGATAAAGGTGTGCAAATGAAAACCTTTGACGAAAGAGTTAGCGGCTCAGTCTCTGGTTGGATAATAGACAACACTTTGTCATCATGTCGCAGGTTCATTGCATCTGTTTTCATTTTCAAGTTCTGTCTCGTGTTACGGTCTCATGCAGACAGCTCTGGTTTCCATCTCTGTTTAAGTGTAACACTTATTTTTATATGTGAAATGGGGGGGAAACACCAGTGGTGAAAAATAAAGTTTAATGTTTGATTTGAAAATGTTTGATGTGTCATCTTTGAGCTATTCTGTTGGTTAATCTCAAGCCATTACTAAGACATGCAACAATAAACATGTTGTCCTCCCAACACCATTAAGAAACTGATGTTTGGAACTTTGTTTTCAGTTCTGTCATCTAAATAGCTGTTTTCAGTACAGCTTTTTCCACTTTGCAATCTTCCCAAACCATAAAGTTAGAACTTTTGAGGAGTTTCAAATGTTACTTTCTCCCATTTATCCTTTGGACATGTTTTAGTTTCATCATGCCATTTGGGGTTTATAAATTCTCCAACATTCTTTGCTGGGGAAAGGTCAGTACGGCAGGAATTTCCTCTTCTTTCTCAAGCATGCCTTTTAGAATGTGAGCAGAAAGTGGTTTTCCAATGCATCCAAGTTCCTGGAGGAGGTCTGGTCTTTCAGACAGCAGCATGTGTTACATTTCTGCATTAATGCTGCCTTTAAAGGAATGGAAATGAGCTTAGCCAAGGACACTGATGTAACCCCAAGCGGTTGCTGAGCCTGAACTTTGTGACTGGTTGAAAACAAGCTGGCCTGGATGCCATCGTTCCTTGTTGCTTCATTTCTTCCAGCAAGGACATAGAATACTCCTCTGTTTCACGACACCGTGCGATGATCCAATCCAGATGTCGTCGATGCCCAGAGACGTGGACCCTGCTTCTATTTCCTCATAAAAAGTTTACGATGAAATGACAAGTTTGGTTTGCATTATTATTTGTTTGTGCAGTCAACTGTGCAGCAGCCTAGGACCGTTTTACAATGAAATTATCTAAATGAAACTGACTTTCAGCTACCAACTGTCTGTTTGTTGACAAGCTTTACAAGAGTGGACAGATTGACCAGTGGACCACTTTCTGAAGAGAGCAACATTATGTGCAAAGGGTCAATTGAATAGATTAACAAAGTATTCCGAAATAATTCTCTTGTCCATTCTAGTTTTAAGAGCTGTTGACAAAAGTCGGTGCCATCAAAGGAGTCAGAGTGTTTTTGCAAACAAATATATATTGTATATTAGTCATATATTAATTCACAGTTTATGCAAATCCTGTCAGTGTTTTTATTTAGAATATCTTGCAACATGTAATGCAAGAACGGATGGATATGTGTAAATGAATTTAGCAAGACACAACATGACAATCTACAGCCAATAAATATTTAAGTAAGTTTAAAAATCACTCACTGATTTATTTTTTTCCTGTTTTGCCATTTCTTCTTCTTTGCAAATGATAGCAACATGACTTTTCATAAAGTATTTAACTTCCTAAGAGGGTTTAGGGGCTAGCTTCAAAATTTATTTTCCGGTGGACCCCGGTTTGTTGTTCAGCTGAACCTTTGTTCTGATTTATTGACCAGTTAGTCTAAGACAAACAAAATAGATGAAGGACAATAAAATGTGGATGTGTATACATTTGGAAAGGCACCCTTCCTGTTCCATAATACTCCAAGCTTCTAATTTTCCATTATCTCGCCCTTCTGCTCCCCAAAGCTGTCATCCGATATTTGTGACAACGAATCCAGGTCACTACAGCCTTCCCTGGACAGTGTTTGAAAAAGAATCTTTTGTTGCAGATTCTGGGCAATCACACCCAGTGTTTAAAAGGAAACCGGCTGTCTCCTTACCCCTGAGAAGCACACAGAGTCCAGCCAGACTCCAAGTAATGTTGGAAGAGTGACAACGAAAAGAACCATTGCAAGAAAGGACACAAATTAGCAACACAATGTCAGCGGAGGTTGGAAAACATGTAAAACAGATTTCACCCATTATGGTTTTATATAAATACCTGCGCATTTCTACTTAATAATTTAAATATTCACAATAATGTTTGGATAGATTCAAGCTGTGGGCTATAAAACATGTTCATTACATTTAATACTCAAAATTATTCTCAGATATTCAGATTAGATTTCATCAGATCAGCTATGCCTGTTTTGAGCTCATTAAGGGATGTGGCGTTTTCGGGCCATGTCATTATTATGTAAATGAGCTGCTGCTGGAGACACCTCCTAACTCGGTGATTACACTCGCACCTCAGACACGTGAAAATGGCTACCAACAGATGCACAGTGGCACAGCCATACAACCTTGACCCAGAAGCAGAAGAAGTGGAGCCTCCTGAACAACCATCAAGCCAATCACTAAAGGATTAACGACTGGTAAAAATAAGATAACATTTTATATCACTATTTGATGCCTTTGACAAAACATACCTTATATCAATACCTAAATATCCACAATGTTACATTATGACACTGATGAATGTTATGTTGATCAATTACAATACACACAGACGTCGTTCTTTTCACTATGTATTTCTTGTCTTACACTTAATTAATCCTTTTATTTTTATTGTTATTCTTATAAATAACAATGAAAATAAACTTTAAAAACTCTCCCTCATGAAATAATCCTGCATGTTGAAAGTATCATCTACCATTTTAATCAGTTTTCTGCAGAGCAAAGATATAGTTGTTTGCAAAAAGAGCCTATCTTTTAAATTACATTTCATTTCCTCTAACCTGAAAAAGTCCGTTCTACAAGAGGTTTGTCAAAGAAACATGCACCCAGCTTAAAAAAAAACAGAAAATGAAAAAAAAAATGTTATTCACGTCATGCTGTACTCTAAAATAAATCCAATAATATAGCATAAACGTGTACTTTGAGGCCCTGCTAATATGCTTCATTTTCTACATTTTGTTTTGCTTCCTTATTCATCTTTAGTTATTAGCTATTAATATTACTTTTCTAACTGCACACATTCTAATTAATCAGTTTCACTCAATGTTGAAGTGAAGCCATTAAAAAGATAATTTATCGAAAACGTGTCATTTGTAAAAGTAGTGTACAGGTTTTTTATTGAAAGCAAAGAACCAGATGACAATGAATATTTTGTCTCATCCCTTCCCGTTGGAGTTTTAGGGAGGTTTAGAAAGCGACTACGTTGTTCTACTAACATCTTACCGTTTTGCTTTCAGCACATTAATTTTCACATTTTTCATTTCCATTTTGTACAGTGACTACCTATAAACATATCTCTACATTTGATCACATGTGAACTTCAGATGTGTTTCTACAAAGGATGTCAAAATATTTTACTTTGTTTCGTCATAAACAGTGGGAGGAAAGCTGATAACTTACGAAGCACTTGTAAAAGCTCACATTTTTCCTTCGGTATTTTTGGTGAAGAAGCTCATCTTTTTGCCTGAATCATTAATCACTATTTGGAAATCAGTGGGCCGGTCGCTGGAAACTGATCAGAAATGGGATACAGAACAACTGTCTGCCTTTCATGTTAACAAGAAACCTCCACGGCAATGAAAACAGCAAATCTTCTACAAAAACATGTCTGGATATAATAACAATAACAAAAGCTGATTACAGGACATTCATCTCCCCACTGCAAAAACAATGGACCCAACAGTTTATAAAAAGTAGGACACAGATGCAAACAATCAAAGTCACCACACGCAAATATGCAGAACATTAACATGATTTCTGCTTACTGTTCTCAGCTGAAGCTCTTAGCATGGTTTTGTCCAGTAACATCCTTTTATCTTCATCATTCTGTTTATGAGGTCTAAACTCATTTTGAGTTTAGACCTCTTAAACCTGTCTTGTGACCTCTTAAATTTGTAGCCCTGTAACTTAACATTCTTTAAAGAGCCTTTCTGAGAACAATCTGCTGTCTGAGTTTTAAAATTGTAATCGAGCTGGTTTATGCCAATGACAAAGCCTGCGTTTTACTTTCCTCTTTAGACATGTGTGGCGTAGACACGTCCTTACTGAACTACTAAGAAATTACCAATGCTTGACAAAACAAAGAAGAATTTCAGAAAATATTACTTTTAAGCTCTGTTGGGAGAAGCAGAATAAATTTAAATTGGTTTTATTTGCTCTGGAAAGATGAATAGACAAAAACCACAACGGAAAATTATACCATTTTGTTTACCAAGGAAAGTATAACTATCCAAATATAATGCCTTCCAGACGTTTTGATTTATATGGGACTGTGGAAAGTGAATAATGCTATATTACAATAAATATATAGCTTATGAAATAGTTATTTAAATGCATTATTCATTTTTTAAAAACTGGGAATAAATACATAAATAATTTACTAAATGTTTATGTAATCATAAATGCCTGAAATGTATTGATTTCATTTGAAGAACTTGATATAATTATGTAATGGCTAATTGATTGTTTCATGTTCCTGCGCTGAAGCATATCAAGAATTGATTTAAAGTGTCAACTTCACCAATCAAACTCAGGGGGCAGGATTAGAGTAGTTTCTATAGGGACCGTTACTGTTTCAAACATCAAGTCAGGAGAAGTTCCTCCAGGTTTAACGTGTTGACAAAGTCAGTTTTGTCTTCAGCATCTCATCCATTCATTAAAATTGCCTGTTCCAGTAGATGTTTAATATTCCCTCTAGTTTATCCATTTCTGGATTTGTGTCATTAACTCTGCAAAAAAAGATGTTTGTGTGATTACCTTGAGAAAAATGGTGGTGGGCATATCCACAGCGTTCACCTCCAGACCTGAGCTGAGCATCCAGCCAGATGGCCTAAACGTACCTACTCAAACATTTTTATTTGGATGTTAATGTACCTACAGAAGAACTCATAGATCTTAAACTTTTTGTCATATTACAAGCCCAAATCTATTAGATCTATTTAAGTGATAAATCACCATGCAACAGCAAATAATTGTAAAGTGAAACCAAAATTATAGCTGGTTTCCAACAATCTTTTTTTTAAAAAGTGTGGTGTGTGTGCATTATGTATTTTTTCACCTGTGTAATTTAATCTCATTATGCATATATGTGTTCTGTGGAGGCCTTATCAACTGCATTGATTAAAATATGAAGCAGTATTAAGCAAATTTGGTTACAAATCAATACACCAAGATGTGAACATGTCATGGACCAGTATTCAATTCATCATCTGAAATTAAAAACTGCAAACACGCCAAAACACAACACTCCACCTAAACTAACAAACCAAATAGGGAGACCATTAATCAGAAAAGCAGCCAAGTGCCTCATGGCAACATTTTGCAGCAATTCACAGGTCAGATGAGAGAATCTGTCAATTGGAGAACTATTGGTTGTGGACACCACAAATCTCATATCTTATGGAAGATTGGCAAGAAGAAAGCCATTGTTTAAAAAAAACAAGCAAACAGAAAAACAATCAGAAGTCCCATTTAAGCCACAAATTATGCACGGTGTAAATCAAAAGTGGAACATGCATCTTCTGCAGAAAAGTAACACCCGGAACAAGCCATCCTCACAAGTCTACACGATGATGGCAGCATCACCCAATGCAGCTGCTTTTCTTTCCAGCAGGGAGAGGGAATAGCAAATCTACACAGCACAAATGGTGTCCATCCACTTTGACTGAGCTCCAGCTATTTTGTTATCAATAATGTGCAAAACCAGTTGAGACATATCCAAAAGACACAAGGCTGTTAGTCTAGCAAAAGGTGGTATTTCAAAAGTATTGACTTTTTAGAGCTTTCTCTGCCAAGAATGTTGAAAACTGAGTCTGTTTACTTTCATGAACAGCTATGCTCTTCTTTGTGTTGGTCTATTACATAAGATTCCAGATGAAGACTTACAAATTGGGACAAAGTTCAAAGGATATTAATACTTTACCTGTAGAATCCCTGTGTAGGAGTCTGATGATGACTTTGACCAGTTCTTCCTCAAGTCTCAATATGTGGCACATACATAACAATGTTAAATGGTATGGCTAATACCCACTAAAATGATGATGTACAACAATGACACGCTTTACTTGTAGGAATGATTTAAACAGACACAACAAACAGCAACAAAGGCATACAAAATCCTGGACTTCATTAATGGTCAGTGGTAAAGGCCAACATTTAAAACATATAAGGCAAAACCCTTTAGGCCACAGACTTTTAAGCTGTTGATCCTAATGTTACTTTCACAAATAGTGTTAAAAAGATTCTAGTGCTAAAGAGGATAATCTTTCAAAAAGCCAATACCTTGCAACATCTGTTGGTAATGTTGGTAACCAACATCAGGGTAATGTTGGTAATTACCCTGGTAATTACCAACATTACCAGTGTTGGTAATGTTTGCCTGCTTGTAAACACCTGCTTTAAATGAATGCATAATTCACAATGCAGACACTTTGAAGGAATTATTTAATCATTTGAAGCAGGCATGAAGCAGGCTATGAACACCTAATACTTGTATAATCTGAATTCATGTGGGATAAAGGACAGCTGTAAAAAAAAAAGTTGATTATTTTTCCCCTCCAAAGTTGTTGCAAGGATTTCTTGAGCAGTTTGCTGCCTTTTTAGCTAACCAACATTTTATGCGTGAGTGGTTCCAGTCCTCAATATCAAGAGTATTCCCAAAACATCTAAAACTTCAGGGATAATACCATGTAAGGACTGGAGAGGTCTTTGGACTTCCTAAGGAAACATAGGACACAAATAAATGAATGTCAAAGCTGTAAACTGAAATCCAACTTGAATGGCAAATCTGTTAAAGAGAGACTTTCATGGAGTTTCTTTAATTTATTCCACAACTTTACCAGTGTCAGAGAGATTTCAGTAATTTGGTATTAACAGCAAATTCTGTCAGTGGTTGGAGGTTCTGGTCCTCTTGTAGATCTTGGTGACCAACTGAGGAAATAGTTGGAGTTGGAGCAGAAAGGTCTAAAACTTGCAAGAAACTGGCTCTTGAAGAACCCACCAAAGGATGGCAGCCAGGGATCCTCAAATACAGGCCTAGAGGGCCAATGTTCTGCAACTTTTAGATGTGTGCTTGGTTCGACGTGCTTCAGCCACCTTCTCAGTGGAGTCACGTTCTCCAGTGTGCTGCTATTGAGCTGATGATTTGACTCAGGCTTGGTTACACATAGTCGCATCTAAAATCTGCAAGACACCAGCCCTCAAGGCTTGGATTTGAGGATCCCGGGTCTATGGCCTTCTCAAAAACACAAGATAGAAACATGGATGTTATTTCAATGAAGACATAAATTCCAACTGGAATAATAACCTGCAATAAGAAGACTAAGATGGGGATCATTTGATTTATCCCACAAACATCTTGCTGAGGCAGAATAACTACGATTTGTGTTGTTAATAAAATATTTCTAGTATTCCAAATAAAATGCCATGTTTCGATTGCTTATGCTTCAAGTGTGGTGGTCACATCATGATTTCTTGTCTTTGCCCTCATTTGGCTTCAGAAACGTAGGGGTGAGACCACAGATGAGGGGGAAATGTTGAAATGATCTTACAATTGGGAAAAGCATGACTACACTAATTGCTCAACTGCATTTACCCATTGATAAGAGAATAACTTCAGAAAAAAAATGTTTATTTGTTATCAAATGGATGCAAAAAGAAAAAAAATAAAATAAAATAACAATTGTAACCCAAAATATGATTTCTAAGAAAAAAAGTATCCACTTCTTTAATAGCAATGTCAGAAAATGCAAACATAAATGAGTGGTAAAGTTTTTCAAGATGTCAACTGATGACAAAGAAGAAATGATGTCCTCTTCAACAGTGAACCCCCCCCTTTATAGCTTTTTATTTGAGCTTTACTGTCTTCACCACGAATCGGAGCGTATGCTCTTTCTTTCTCTCTATAAAAAAGTACAAACAAAGCAAAACAGAAATCAATGTACCCCAGGACAAGAACGCCATGGTTGAGAAGAAAGGGCACCTTGTATTTGTTGGACAACTGCAAGTAGTTAAATATTCATGCAACTTTAGAAACATCTCTGTGTAGATTTCTAGGCTAACAATACATTTTTTTTATTCTTCATGAATATCAATATGATTCTCCACAGTCTGGTTAAAGTCTTTCTCCATGTAAATTAACAGATAGATTTTTGTAATGAAATCTGTTGATAAATCATATCTTCAGTCTGTACAATAGAGGTACTAAAAATTACAACTGTCATGGTATATGTACAATTTACTACCTACAAAGTACAACAGATAGCATGTAATAAAATATGTAAACAAATTTCTCTTTTTTTTCTTGTTTTTTTGACACAGTTGACTGTGACAGCAGATAGAATTCACACTTTCAACATCTGGTTTATTTCTGTATACACATTGGTTAACAGTGTAGTAGTACTGCATCTGTGTTCATCCTGACACCTCCATAGAAAAAGAGAATGATAGGCAATGAACCAACACACACTTGTGCAGATAGATAAAACCACCACAGACTGTGCAGCAAGAAGAGATCTGTTTGAGAGGTTTCGAGAAGAGGTGGCGGGGGGAGTCCTGATCCTAGATGAAGAACTGCCTTTGTGTTATCCAAGCTGAACACTCTTTACTGGACTTTTACTGTACTGCACCTTACTGTGGAATCAGGATGGCATGCATTTTACAATCAGGCGCTTCTTACCAAGAGAACCGACAAATTCTTCCCACAAAGAGAGTCACTGTGTCTGTCAGACAATGAGAATAATTGTGGTGAATTAGATGCCAGAGCAAACAGATGGTATGAGGTCTGCCCTTGGCAATTGGCTCACTTGGATTCATATTATACACATAAAATAGTTTTCTTTTCTTACTGTTCTCTTTGAATCTTTTTTTTTTCTTTTGCTTTAAGCAAAAATAAGTAAGACACCACACTTATATTATGTATAAACCATAAAAATCTGTAATATTTTGATTACAAGAGTCCTTTGTGTGCCTGACCCCCTCTCGTTAAGCACTACTTGTTGCTTACATGCTGGAAACGTTTAAGATAATGAGCCTTTTGTAATTAACAATTTCACAAAAATTGTTTAATGCCAAGGATCACGTAGCTCTAAAAGTCACTTAGGAGAATGATGCTGTGAAATATTTGTATACCGACAATGTCTCTGACCAGATAGAAGTGTAAGGTTTCTAAAGTTGCTATTTAACCTTGCCATTAAGCCTTTTGCTTAATAGTAAGTGTGCTTTATGTTACAGTACATATCAGTTCAACTATTCAGCACAGTATAGAATTATTCAAGTCCCATGTTATACCATCATTTGTCAAAGCTCCTCACAGGGAAACTGGTAATAAAAGTTCTCTCAGTGCCTTCTCTCTTTGTTCTGTCGTGTTGACCAAAGTCTCAGTCACACATAATACTCCTTATCCTTGTTTTTCTGTCTCTTGTTGCTGCCTTTCAGGCTCTGCTGTTTGTCCTTCATGACAGCGCCATTGCTCTGCACAGCCGAGTTGGTTATGTAGTGCCGGCTCTCGTCCACCTGGTAGGAGCCTTCATCCCTGTTCCTGTACTTATACATGGCGTACAGGAGGATAAGGATGCACAGCGCTGCGGCCGCCACTATTCCGATGACCATCCCGGTGGTGCTGCTAGATTCACGGACCACCTCCGAGGGCCCCGGGACTCGCCTGACGCCTGGCTCTGTGGGGAGTGCTGTGGGTATATTATGGAACATGACGGAAATTATTAATGGGCCCCTCAGCTTGCTGCTGTCTACCTCACAGGATGTGGCAATAGAAGCAACACTAGGTTGGGGCTGGGGTTTTTAGCTCGCGGTTTTTTGTTTTGCCGGAGAATTGTGGAGGGATGTGTGGAGGCAGAGGTGTTAGTGGTGCGGCTCTGGTTGGCGGTTACTGGTATGGTGGTTGTCCTACTGCATCTGAAGATGGAAGGTTTGTTTGGTATAAAAGTCCTGGGCGCCTGTGCTTTGTAGTCACCTTGAAAGTGTGATGTAGGTCTTAACAAGGAGGAGTTCGAGTGAAAATCTTCATCATCATCAGTGGGGGCAGGTAAGACTTCAACGCTTTCCCAGAGCCATACCCCGATATCACCAAGCCATCATCATCACAATCATCGCTGCCTCGGTCCGACAAGCAAGGTACCCCCGCCTCAGTGGCCTTGGACAAGGACTCTTTGGTGGTCTCAATAATGGTGAGGAGTGGGTGGTGGGTTGAGGGAGTGGGAATGAAGGGTGCACGGGGAGCTACAAAGGGGTGCTCTAATGGATCCTCAATGACTAATTCAGCTCCTGGAAGTGGAAAAAGATTTATTTTAGAACCAAACCCTGTGATTTATGAACCAAACAAAGCCAGCAAAAGCCATATATGAAAACATCTTAAAAGGCTTAAGAGCTAAAATGGGAGCCAGAAGGACAATTTAAACTTTGATTATATTTCAGTTTATTTCAGCCACTAAACCCTGGCATTAATTTTGCTTGTCATGATAAAATTAATCTAAAACATTTTTTTTTTGTTTTTGGTAAAGTTAAGATACCACCTTCATCACCTATTTTAAACACATGACAAAACTTCAGTAGCATTGTTCTATAGGACCAGAATGGCTGCTGTGTTGCCATGTTTTTTCTCGCAAAAATGCACAATAAAAATTTAGATATAAAAGGTTTTTTTAAAGACTGTTTTCTTCATTCTTTCTTCCACTTTATTGGGAAATCCTTGTCCACCAAATGATCCTCTAGTTTGTAGAACCACCTCTCTCACAATGTTGAGGAGAGAGTTTAATCCACTGACAATGTTGCCTGATTGCTGGTACAACAGACTTTAGGTCAGATGGCCACACATTTGACTTTTGGGTAGTAGAGTGGTTTGAGGTCAGCTGAATTGTACAAATTTGCCCAGATTGTTTGACTTCAGAACAAACCCATGCCATTAGGGCTCCACAGGCATCCTTGGCTTTTGCTCTGAGTTCTTTGTGTCAACCTGCTTTGTTTAATTTTCTCCAATCCTGAATTTGCATTTGCAGCTCAAGTCCAGTCCTTGAGAGCTTCCATCCTGCAACTTTCAGACGCATCCTTCCTCCAACACACCTGAATCAAACGAATGGCACATTGCCAGACCCATTCAGAGTTGAATGACTGCTTGTGAGGGAATTCTGCCATTTGATCCAGATCTGTTGAAGTAAGGATGCATCTAATAGTTGCAGGACGGTAGCTCTCGAGGACTGAACTTGAGCACCCCTGATCTAGACTTGCTTCCTATTGCACTGAAGGACATTAAAAAAAATATTGCAGCTCATCCTGAAAGCACTGCAAATTTGCAAAAGAAAAAGAAAATAATTTCTCTAAAGACAGTGCTGATGTCTTTCCTCTGGCAAAGTATACAGATTCCTGCTTTCATACGAGTCCTCTGATAATAATTTAATGTTATGTGTTGCTTTGGTTGTTGCTACTTTCTTTTTTAAATTCTGTCAAAAGGCAAAAAGCTAAACATCATTTTACACAATAACTGTACATTTCGTATAACTTGTAGGGTTGCTGTTGTTCACATTTACTGAGTGAATGCTCAGCCAGCTCTTTCCCTAGTACTGGTCCTTGAAACGTACTTGCATGCCTTGCATGTTTCAGCTTTTCCTCTGTTTTAGGACACATGGTTTAAATTGACGCGTTAAATTACTAGCCTTCAGCAAATCTTGATATCCAGCTGCTGGGGGACTTCTAACGTGTACCCCCATCCAACACTGCAGGGCCAGGAAGTGATCCAAAGAACTGATTTTATTTATTGTGAAACCAATTGTAGTATTGCTACTCAGTGGCTCCCATTTCATCTTAAGCCTCTTTTTACTGAGAGTAACACACATAAATGTAGCAACACCTTCATAAATAGTTCTCAGATGCAGAGCTGAATCCTTCATTAGTGTTATAGAGTGAGTTTAATTTAGATTTCTAATTTAAAAGTAGCAACTGAGAAAAAAAAAAGGTCAGCAT